>NC_048281.1:11017709-11035209 GCF_009762535.1 Notolabrus celidotus | reverse complement strand
ATGTCCACTTGACTCTTTTTTCAAAATATAGAGGAAGAATCTTCTTGATTTCTCTTTACCCACTCTGTCCTACTCTCTAAATTTGTGTCTTGTACATTTTTTATCCTCTGGCACTTTTTTGATTATCACTTTCACACAATAAAAAAAAAGTAAAGCAACAAATCAAACAAACAAAATAAATACATTCTATGGAAAATATTTGACAGTTTGCCATCATCACACTTATTAACCTGAGACTTGTAGTTATAAGAAGACACAAACTATTAATCAAATTTAAGTTGTTAAACATTAAAATTACACTCAAACTCAATGTAAAACAGCTCCAAATATCACATATTTACTGTATAAAATAAAATAATTAGTTGTGTTTTTTTATGTAAATCAACTTGTTATATTTTAGATTTATATTATTGATTTTTTTAACGCAAAATAAAGGTGTTTTGCACAACTTTGACAGTGTGCTTTGGATTGTTTTTTAATTATTATTATTTATTTATTTTATTTAAATGTTTTAAGCTTTTTTTGGGAGTCTTTTAATTCTTTACTCAGGGAGGACAGTGGATAGAGTATGGTATCGAACTCTGGGCCCCCTTCTTATAGGGCAGGTGACTTAACCAATAGGCGGCCTAGGACTGTTCTTTTGAACGACAGTCATAGTTTGCTTTTTTGATCAAGTCCAAGTTTCCAGAGTCCCTACATGTGACTCCACCCCCTCATCTTCATTTTGCAATCACCAGTTTCTCTCTGTTTTGGAGACACTTGGTTTAAAGACATTATTTTTTAATTGAGTCTGGGGGGTTTTAAACCAGACACATCTACTGTCTCCTTTCATTGATCCTTTAAAGTTAAACACACAGAAACACAAAGCCAGCTGACCCTCAGTGACTGCTCACAATGCTCTGTTATCAGCAGACACACACAGACGGTGAGCAGCACTGATCATTGATCAGGTCAAATATTTATCCAGCTTGTCTGAAAGTGAGGTTTGAGATTTTAAGTTATCTTTGAAGAGAGATTAGAAAGCAAGTCAATGCACGTTTGAGTCTGTGTTCAATAAATCAGGTTTAACCCTTTATCGTCCGCTCTGAGTAAACAGGATACACGCTGTTGGTGAAGTCGCTCACACTTGAAATGTAAGGCATTAAGGAAATTCCAGCTGTTTCTCCGGGTTTGAGTCGTCCCTGTTGTGCAGACGTCAAAGTTTTCAGTTTCTGAATAAACTTCAGTGACTCGGCTGTGACCTCCACACAGCTGCTGCTGATCAGAGCTAACTCAGTCACACTTATGGAGTTACACAGGTATGAAAACAAACTTCAAGCTATCAGTCACCTGACCAAGGTACTGAAAGACAAACTCCACGTGATTAATGTTTCGCTAAAGCTGACTTCATGCTCCGATTGCAGGTTTAAAATTCAGCTTTTATTTTACCTATAATCAGAAAAGCTTCATTTTAATAACCTGTTCCTCTTAACGCTATGACACCTTCGTATCTTGAAGAGCTCATAGTGCCCTATTACCCCCGAGAACACTACGCTCCCAACATGCAGGCCTGTACATCGTACCTAAAGTCTCTAAAAGTAGTATGGGAGGTAGAGCCTTCACTTATCAGGCCCCTCTCCTTTGGAATCATCTACCAGTCAGGGTCTGAGAGGCAGACACCCTCTCTGCTTGTAAGAGTAGGCTTAAAACTTTCCTTTTTGATAAAGCTTATATAGCTGGCTCAGGCTTGGACCAGCTCTTTTTATGCTGCTATAGGCTTAGACTGACACACTTGGATCCTGTCTTTCCCTTTCTCTACTCTCCCTGCCTGTCTCTTACTTTAACTCTTCCTGTCCCATTAAAGTTACTAACCATAAACCTTTCTAGAGTCCCTGAGCTCCCTTGTCTCGTAGGTTCCTCTGGATCTCTGCTGCTGTGGACGTGCCAGACTCCAGCTTCTACAACTACTATCCGTCTCACCACTAACATCTCTCTCTCTCTCTCTTTATCTCCCTCTATCCCTGTCTTCAACACGGTCTCAGCAGATGTGTCTAACATGAGTCTGGTCCTGCTGGAGGTTTCTGCCTGTTAAAGGAAGTTTGTCCTTACCACTGTAACTTGCTAAACGCTGCAAAGTACTCTGCTCATGGTGGATTAAGATGAGATCAGACTGAGTCCTGTCTGTAAGATGGGACTGGATCTTATATTGTCTTGATGTTGGGTCTTTGTTAATAATGGAACATAGAGTACGGTCTAGACCTGCTCTGTTTGGAAAGAGTCTTCAGTCTTGTGTCAGACGTAAACCACTCAGACTTAACAAAGCCCTTGCCGTCCTCACAGCTGATCCCTGTGAACCGTCTGCAGCCGGCTCTCACATGAACGACTGTTTTCTCCTCCTCAGACTCCAGCCGAGGACGGGGGGATCCCGCCTCGAGAGGCAGCACTCGGAAACAGGATATAGTGAGAGAGCTTTTGTGTGTTTGACTCTGAGGGAGAGAAAAGGGAAACGCTGCAGTTTCTCACCTTCTTACGGTCGAGCTGGAGGCAGAAGTGATGAGGGAAATGACTTGCATCCCACAGAGGGACTCAAGATGTTTATGTCTGAGTCTGTTTCCCAATATTCACATGCTTTACACAGAAGTGTACCACTGAAAAAACTGACAAATAAAGGATCACAAAATCACAATAATTAAAACAATCAGCTTTATTGATGGCTGAGAGTCGGCAGGACAGTTTGTGACTCAGCAGATCTTTGCAGCATGACAACTGGATGAAGGTACGGCCTTCTTTAAGAGTTTGGGATGAAGTATAAAAAGGTAAAAATGACCAGGACTGCATTAAAAATATCACAAAAAGGACACAAAGCTTAGCAAATAAACACTTTAAAAAGAAAGAGCACAGTTAACGTCAGCTGGAATATTGTGATCCTACAGATTTTGCAGCCACAAGTTTTCTTTTAATGCACTATGAGTGGACATTAGCAGTAGTTTCCTATGCAGTACTTTTAGGGTGAGTGGATGTGCAAATGTCATATTTTAACCAGACTTTGCGCAGAATTTTTCCTGCAAGCCTCTGCAGGAAAATCTCTGCAGGAAGTCGAGTTTGAGGTGAGTGGATGTGTGTATGGATGCTGAAATCACTCGTGGTTTTATGCTAACGCTGTAAAATGTCAAATCAAGAGTCATGTGAGGAGGTTTAGAGCTTCAAGGGACTGAAACATGTCAGAGCGGGAGCTGAGATGGTCGTGAAATTTGTGATTGATTTTTTAACTCCAGTGTCTGGAGTTTGCCGCGAGATTAATCGGCGCACATCTGCATTAAAGTTAACGTGTAAATGATGAATTCTGTAAAAAACACGGCTTCTTTAAACAGAGAGAGAAGTGGGGCATGTGTCTAAGATTCAGGCTGAGTGAGCTATTCCTGCAGCTGTGGGGAGTGCTGTGAGAACCAATTTAGCTGATAGGTGTGTGTTTATGTGTGTGTTTATGTGTGTGATATGAGTGTGTGTGTGTGTTTGTGGATGTTGGACTGTCTCGCCTGAGAACCAGACTGCGTCTTTATCAGTGCCCAACAACATATCCGACAGTATCAACCTCAAACCTTTGTGTGAGTGTGTATAAATGCTTTCTATCTGTAGGTTTGCTGACTCGGCAGACGTGAGTGTGTTTATGTCTGTGTGCATGTGTGTGTGTGAGTGTATGTGTGTGTGTCTCTTAATGTCTGAGGAATGTTAATGCGCGGTGGACAGCAATCAAGGCAGAGACCAGAACAATGGAGAATGGATGAAGTGGGAGGATAAAGGAGCTGGCAGGTCAGATTAATGGAGCTGAACAATGCTCGGTGTAAATGTTGAGCCTGTGAAGTCTGACTGAGCGATACACTCACAGACAGATTAATGGTTCTTTTCACGTGGAAGAATCGTGCATTCAATTTTTGCATCATACAAGAAAATCTGTTAGAGATAGTTTTCGTTAAGTGCTCTCCAGACTCTACTTTTGTCTTTTAGACTTCTGATGCAAACTCCGGCCTCTTTAGAGACTAAATGCTACGCTATCTTCAGCAGGTATTTATGGAAAAAAAGGGAAATAAGCAATGACAGCCACCTCTGAACGATAATGGGGATACCAGACCAAGTGGAAGTGCGTAAAGGTCTCTGGAAGCGATTAAAAAAACATCATCCAGTTTGTTTAAAACCTCCTAAATATCAGGTTCAACGTGCCTCCCTTAAGGCTGACGCAGACATGAGCTCCACATACTTCTGCGTCGATGTGTCCGTGTCGCGCAGCAATTCTCTACTGAAACGCTTGACGGCAGTATGGTCTCTCTGATAGCCGGTCTTCTGCTTCCGGCCCCTCTTCGATCTCTGTTTACTTTTTCACAGCGATTCAGAGCGTGTTATGTTAATCTACTGCTGATACATGTTGCTGTTTATCATACAGAATAGAGAGGAAGAGATGAAATACACAGCCGATGTACGGCCGATGTCCGGGATCCCAGAAGTGCTGTAAATGCGGGGAACACAATGCCACCGAGCGGACCAATCACAGGGCTTGCGGTCCGCGTCGATTCTACGCGTAGTTACATTTTGGAGGAGGTGCCCATCAGCTATGTGCATAGGGCTCTGCGTAGGTACAGGAACTACGCAGACCCCCGGCGTAGGCTCCACCGTCGATTCGACGCAGAAGTATAAATCAGCCTTTAGGCGGAAGCTGCCATCTTGGTTGTCATAATAAAGAACCCACCCATTTCTACATAAAGGACTATGATTGGTCCAGTGTATCTGAAGTCAGGGGGAAAATGTGTGTAGTGACGCCAGGCGAGTAGATCTGCAAATTATATCAAAGCTTCTGTCTTTTGGGCCCCCTGTGGACAAAGTGATACTTCTTAAAATCTTGCAGATCTTGTCCTGTGCATGCATAAGAAGTATTTCTAAGACAAAAACTCATCCTGCTGCCTTCTAACAGTCGAACATTAGCGCTCATGGTAAGAAACTGCTGAGGTACAAAGTAGAGAAAAGTTGTTCCCTCAGTGCCTACCCCCTCACAGCTGTTTCAGGTGTCAAAAATCAAAATATATAAATAGTAAATCTTGTTAATGATGGTTTTGTTTGTCATTGTAGGTCATAAAAAGGCATCGCTGTTGATTTCAGTCTTTTTCATAAGAGGTCAAACACTTCTTACTGGAGCTTTAATGACCAGACTTGGTTTACTTTCCTTTTCATTATATCTTGCAGAGCTGATATCCACACTGACAACTTCTTAGTTTGTGTGTGTGTGCATGAGTGTTTGTGTCGCTGTGCACATGGCTTTAAAGGTTCGGCTTGTGTGTGCATGTAAGTATTGAGGCCAATAAGGCCATCAGCTGGTCGATCCGTGCCCCTCTACATGGTTATTTTCCACAAAACGTATCTAGTTTCAGCTTCAAAAAGCGCTTTCATCAGCAAACCTACATACAGTTAGTAATATATGTAGTGAAATACTACTCTTGGGTTGATTTGTGATGTGTGATTGATTTAAAATCCAGTCTTTGATTGAGGGAGAGGTGACTATTGTTGAGAAAAAAAACATGCAACCTGCAGAAAAAAGTATTTTATTCACATTTCTTTAAAATTTGGAGGAATAAAACATTTAATAGTCCTACAAAAGACACCTGATGTTACAAATTAAGAGGTGACATCCATCTAAAGAGACTCCTAAGACCTTCCCGGTTAATCACAGATACGATGAGGGGACATCACCTTCTTAGCTGTGCGATTCTCGTCACTGAATCCACCCTAAGTGAAAAGTAAAAGGTCATTACAACCTGTAATCTCTTCACCACGTCCAGCTTTGAGCAGACATTAGCGGGGAAATCTCTCCCATCATTACCTCTCCTCCCTCCATCCCTCAGCAGAAGGAGCATCCCGAGCCGAACAAAGGATCCCAGGAATGTCTCCTCCTCTCTCGCTCCTGCCTCAGGAATGTGGAGGAGGTGGAGAGAGGACTCAATGAAAAGAAAAGAGAGGAACGAGGAGGAGTCGTCCCCCCCCCCCCCTCCTCGTCCAGGCAATCATCTCCAGTCGTCTCAGCGTGAGAAAGAACAAAGCGGGAGGAGAGGGAGAGTGTTTCGTTTCTTCATGGCCCCATGTGCCGTGTTTCTAATTGCAGGAATGAGAGGAATGTGATGATGGAGGCTCGTCGGGTGCTGGAGGTCTAATTGTATGTCTGTGTTATGGTGGTACGAACATAAGTGCAGCATGCATGGAGAAGAAACTGTTACAGAAGCATTTGGAACATCTGCAGAGAGGTGAACTGTTGTTGTGTTTGCAGGTAGGGTCAGGTAAATCATCTCTCAGTGGATGCATTCCTGTTGCAGACAGTAAGTCTGTTTTAAAACCAGTGGAGCTTTAAGATATATTTTAGAGCCAAAGAGTCAAACTAAAACCTGTGCTAAAAGTGCTTCTCATACTGTCTTTTAAAACTTAACTATGTCTCTCACTGCTGCAGAAAATGTCAACAAAGGCTATTTCTTCAACATGTTGTTGTTCCATGATGCCTAACCTGCAGCATTGATTACAGGGGTTAAAAATAACTCAAATTTAACAATCAATCTTCTTGCAGATACTCTTGTTTGCTTTCATCGGTCATAAAGAGGCACTGCTATGACTTGAAGTCTGTTTTATAACCAGCTAAAACTCCACAATGGAGCTGGAAGTTGCATTTTAGAGCCAAAGAGTCAAACTGAAATCTGTTAAAGCTCCAGTGAGTGACGTTCTGATTGTGTTATATTTGGTGCCCCCTGTGGACAAAATCTTACCTCTTAGTTCTTTCTGATCCTTCAATCATTTTCCTGTCATGTTTTTTTTTATTTTACACAACTGCATTTAATTTATAATTCTAATGTCACTATATATTTATAGATTTATTTTAATATTCTATTATTGTTTTTATCTTTAACTCTTTAATTTGTACTATTCAACTACTATTTTTTGCTATTTTTATTTAGCTTAGATTTTTATCTTTACCTTTTTTCGTCTTAAAGCTGGGTTTGGTAATCAGATTTAGATACGCTTTTTGTTATACTGGTTAAAATGATCTTTATGTCCCGATGGTAATCAATACATAATGTGTTCTTAAAAAAGAGCAAAAAAAGCTGCTATCTACAGCCAGAAAACACCAACCAATCACCATTTTTGGGCCCCAAAATTTTAAACCAATCAAATCCCATCCTGCCGTTCTGCATGCCTCCTGCGCGTACATTTCCCCGGCGTGCACTCAGAGTCCCCGTCCCCTGCCGCTGCTTCCCCTGACTCTACTGACTGCCCCTCTCACTCTACCTCGGGCCTGTCCCCTCTGATCATAAGAGGTGTTTTGCTCAGGACTGTAGTCTGGATCAGCGTCTAAAAAGCTCTCACCACGGGGCTCTGACAAGCAAAAGAATTAATGACATTTAGTAAGTCCTACAGAAATTTATATTGCAGTGTCCGTCCGGACGCTGTAGGGATGACGAGCCGATTCGTGAACACGTTGATTTTTAATAACCGGTCTCTGTTGGCCGTGATCACGCCAACCAACAAAACAACAATCAAAGTTTGAATGAATGAAAACCTTCTCCTGCTCGCTTCTCCTCTCTCCCGCTTGCACACTCTCTAACACCCCTGCCCCCTTCCTGATGCCTTCACTAACCATCAACACTGTAGGAATTAAGAACATCTACACTGAACACGTTTAACAAACAGTAGAGCTGTTACAGTTTTATATGTGTTATAACTTTTCCCCTGATATTGTGTCACCAGTACAACTGGATAATGCTAGAATGACAGTTGTGAGTACTAACAGCAGCCATGTTTGTTTGTGTTTTTAACTTTCACTATGATAATGTTTTGGTGAGGACCGGTTTTGAATCAGTCACCATCATATGGTTGTGAATCAGCGGTGCTCGTGCATGTGAGCGGGGGCATTGTTTTGGAGGAGCTCCGAGGGGAGGGGTTAGCTAGAGTCCTGAAGACATGCTACATTCAAATTCATGCTAGTTTTCCGAGACTACCAACCCCAGCTTTAACTATTTATCTTTTCTTTTCTATTTTTTTTAAAACTATTTCCCTTTTGATTTATTTATATATATATATATTTATTTTTAATCATTAAATATTTGATTGTTATTTTTGTAAAACACTTTTAATCACATTCGATTTGCATGAAAGGTGCTCTATAAACAAACCTTGATTGATTGATTGAGACATGCTCTCCCTGCTTCAGGCTGTGCCATTCCACGCATGCATGTGGAAGGGCAGGGAGCACCAAATGAGAATTATTGCATGCAACATTTTTTGAATGAAATGACATTTATGTTAGTCCAAAGGTTGGATTCTTTCTGTTATATGCTCAGGATTTCAGAAGTTAAAGAATATTATCATAAAAACAGCAAAAACTTGGGAAATAGAACATTTCAGACAAATAAATCATCGTGATCTGGGTTATAGTAATTCACAAAACTTCTCCTCTCTGTCGACACACTTCTGCTCTCTCATCTACTCCTCACCATCTCCTCTCGTGTGCTCAGTTTTTCATCTCCACCGTCCTTCAGTTGCCTGTAATCTCTCCTCCACATCTCCCTCTCCATCTCCTCTCACGACTCCTACTGATTTCTTTACTTGTTCCGACACGCCGCTCCTCCTGAAACCCTCTCTGCCTCTCGTCTGTAATGTTTTTTCTACAGCAGACTTTTGATCAAAGACGTGAAGCCGCCTCGCTTTCTTTCCCCTCACATCCCTCCTGCCTCACAATGAAGACGAGACATGTTTGGATCAACAGGAGTTTCATTCTGAGGCCCCAGCACACAGTTTTGTTGCTTGTGGTTCAAGGCCTTGGACCTGTCCCGGTGCAAAGACAGGCATGACAAAGTGTGTAGATACCATGGCAGGAGGCATTGAGGTTGGATCAGGTGTTCATGTGAACTCTGTTATGATCTTCTAATGGTGGGATTCCTCCGGGGATGATGAAGATGACTCCACTGTCTGGGTTTTCAGGGAGCACTCTGCACACTGAAGCTACCCGGCTGTGCAGCTTTTAACAGGAAGTGTGTGTTTGTGTTTGTGTCTTTCCATTCAACCACCACTCCTCTTCCTTTATTGCTTGCCTTCAGGGAGAGATTAACCCATAACACAGACAAACACACACACCACCGCGTGGATGCATGCATGTTTAAGTGTTTCAGACTCATCCTGCTGACACAGAGTTACTGAGTGCTTACTCACACACACCACAACAATAACCGCACTCTATGTTTTATCTGTGATGAAATATCAAAGCACATGGACTCACCAAGTTACCTCAAGGTAGCTATTTTAATTATTTGACAGAGGCATCTGGCAGAATTAAATTCTTGCGTATCTGATCCGGAGGGCTCCGACCTGCCGGATCAGAGACACAGCCGGAACGCAACGGCGCGGATCCAGTGGAAGTTAACACATTAACTACAATAGAAACCTATTAGATCTGGTGCTGTGCTGGAGCGCAGACACAGATGTGGTGGAATTTGGCTGTAAGATGAACGAGAAAGGCAGACAATCTGCAATGGGACCCCTAAAGGCCTGGAGATTTCAAACCTCAATTCAGTGCGCTTTTTTCTTCTGCACGTTTCATGATTTTACCTTGCATCATTCGATGTCAGTGCAGTAGTTTCAGCTTTTTGCAGCATGTATTGTCATGTGCAGTTTGTCTCCTCTGTTTGCTGTGGACTTTTGCACGTGTTGTAAAGATGCATCATTTCTGCATTTGCAGCTTGTTTCTCCTGATGTGCATCAGCCACTCAGCACTGGTTCAAAACTATCCAATGTTTTTTAAAGATATGTCTGAATGTCATGTGACAGGGGCATTATTGTTGCTGCGTTGGTTTTCAGTTAATCTATAGTTGCACTGAGCTGTGTGTGTGTCTTTGCACTATTTTACACATTTATCCTCGGGGACAAGAAAGTGACATCTGATCTAATTGATCAGCATGAAAAATGTCTCTGTGCACGTCATCGTTTCCTAATGTCTCAGTTTCAGCTTGAACACGCTGAAAACCAAATCCAGAGATTTTAAATGAGAGCAGCAGCATTTACGCCCATCCATCCATCCATCCATCCAGTGTGTGTGTGTGTGTGTGTGTGTGTGTGTGTGTGTGTGTGTGTGTGTGTGTGTGTGTGTGTGTGTGTGTGTGAGGCTGTGAGGCTGTGACAGTGTTGACTGAGTGACCAAACACAGATGAACTCTCTGCAGCAGTGTGTTATCAGGTTATCAGTGTGTGCTGTGTGTGTAGGTGCATGCGTACACGGGTAAGAGGTCAAAGGTCACGACAGCAGCCCTCGGGTCCAAAAGTTCAGCAGAGGTCCTGAGAGAGTCCACCCCTCTGCCTCTATCTCTGCCTGATAGAGAGCTCAAACACACACACACACACACACACACACACACACACACACACACACACACACACACACACACACACACACACACACACACACACACACACACACACACACCGGATGTGTGTGAGGAGTGGGGTCAGCGTTAAGCTGCCGTTCTTTCCTGTTTGTTTGTTTAGACGTTCAGAGGAAGCTAACTGACACACTGATAGCCCCTACAAGTGGACATTATTACATCTGACACATTATGACGGAGTGATTAACGCTTTAAGATCTTCTTCCTGCAGCTCTACCGAAACATTGCACAGAGAGCGGCTTTAAAGGTTCACATGGAGAGTAAGGAAACCTGAGCATGTGCAGTACTTCGGCTGTGAGGGTCTGAATATGAAAGATGGAACATTCCTGGATGCTGACCCGATGCTGCAGTTGAGACCAACTAAAACTAAAGTCTGGTTTCATGCCGTCGTGAGCACTCCATACTCGTGCGTGGAAGTGTTTGTGTCGCTCTCCAGAATGTCTTCAGCAAAATGTTGTCAGCAGTGCATTTTCTGTGCTTGTCATATCACCAGTTCTCTGCATGTTGTCTACGGGAAACGATGGAGACTGACCCTGATCGATCATGTTGGAGTGGGAGCCGATCATCCTGCAGATATTGCAGAGAAGAAAGGAGAGGAGACGTTGGAGGAGATGGGATGTACGGCTGGTGAATCAGCGTAGGCAGCGATGCTGCAGGAAATATGATGCTACCTTGCAGACCGATCACAGGGCTTGAGGTCAGCGTTGTTACATTTTTGAGGAAGTGCACGGCAGGCTTAGAGGCACATCGGTCCGGCTTTGAACAGACAGTGTAAAAGATTTTCATGCGACAGTATGGAGTCATTCCAGCCATTTTTTATGACGCTGCAAGTTATTAAAAATCTCAAAATACCAACAAAAGGCAGCATTTGTTGATATTTTTTCTTGTGCATGCTGCTTTATTATGATGTAAACACTGAGAGTAATGCAAGGGGTTAAAACCACGCAAAGGGTCAAAGGTTGCAGGGGAAACTGGACTGCTGTGGCACACTGAGTGCACACCCAAGAAGCCAAACCACATTCAAACACTCTCTTTATTCAGCTGATGTTTCATTGTGCTGATCTGTGTGTTTCAGTTTTAATGATTTACAAACAAATGTAAACACATTTATTTCCCATTATGGGAACTAAAGTCCTCTCTGGTTCTTCAGCGTGGATGCCAGCTAATCTTCCTCTTCATGTTTATTTCTGAACAATTTCATAATAAACTTCAGCTCTCTGCCTCTTCCCCTGTTTTCACCCTCATTCTTATCTCTGCTACTGTGCGCTCAAACGACCCGTTCACGCTGACATGACGCCAGCTCCGAGTCAACCGAGGATTGTTTCGTACCCCCAAAAGTTTATTTTGCCCACAAAACGGAGCACAAACAATGAGGACTTCTTTTGTGACCTTATCAACATGCACAAATGTGCCTCACAATCAGGGGCACTGTGCCACCGGGGAAAGGACCTTTTTACTGGGCCATGTTTGGAAATAAAAATAACTTAAAGCTGGCACGGAGCAGGGAATTTTATTAATGCTGGCGTCAGAAACACTTATCTGGGACTTTTAATGAAGTCCATGGTGCGTTCACTGCCACCTTTTCTGTTTCTTTGCACCACTTAGTTTTGTCATCGTCTTCCTCACTCCTGGAAATTTAAAGCCGTGTCAATTTAAACACTGGGAATTTCCCACACAAGTCGTCTCCGTCCCTGCTCTGCCCTCACGGAAGAAAACACAAACGCATAATAAAGTGCAAAAACAAAATTAAAGAGCAATAACAAAGGACCGTATTTTCTTTGGCCTCTTTTTTCTTTGCAAAACAAAGAGAAGTAAAGACGATTTGTTCCCTCCCCCATCCTCCCTCACTTTCTCTCTGACAAACCCAGAGAAGGCTTGAGGTGCTAAGGTGTGTGTTTGTGTGTCTGTGTGTGTGTTTGAGGGAGATGCCTCCAGGGTCCTGCATGGTGAGGGGTCACAGACCTCTTGCTTCGCCCTGAGGTGTAAAGCGGTCATGTGGTACGCACAAACGGCTGCTAACGAAGGGAACAAGAGGAAGAAGAGGAGGAGCTGAGTAGCTTGGAGGAAGGGTGGAGAGATTACAGGTGGAGATTAAATCAGCTGCTGACTTGGAGATAGTGAGTAATGGAGGAAGGAAGGCGAATCAGGAGCGACAGATAGGTGGCATCCTGACATCAGTGTTGTTTTTAGCAGGGATACCAAATAAAGACACAATGCTCAAGTTACGACACAAGTTTTCAAACCCTGAATCAGTCAAACTTTTTATTTATAAAGCACCAAATCCCAACAAATGTTCTCCTCAGACTCTTTCCAAACAGAGCAGGTCTAGACCGTACTCTATGTTCTATTATTAACAAAGACCCAACATCAAGACAGGATAAGATCCAGTCCCATCTTACAGACAGGACTCAGTCTGATCTCATCTTAATCCACCATGAGCAGAGCACTTGGCAGCATTTAGCAAGTTACAGTGGCAAGGAACAAACTTCCTTTCACAGGCAGAAACCTCCAGCAGGACCAGACTCATGTTAGACACACATCTGCTGAGACCGTGTTGAAGAGAGAGATAGAGGGAGATGAAGAGAGAGAGATGATAGTGGTGAGACGGATAGTAGTAGTTGTAGCAGCTGGAGTCTGGCACGTCCACAGCAGCAGAGATCCAGAGGAACCTACGAGGCAAGGGAGCTCAGGGACTTCAGAAAGGTCTATGGTTAGTAACTTTAATGGGACAGGAAGAGTTAAAATAAGAGACAGGCAGACAGAGGAGAGAGCTTGGCGGTCTGGTTTCAAATTCTTAGAATAAGCTGCCTGTGTGGGGTGAGGTAACTAACATGACTCATGTTGGCTGATGCAGGTGTGAGGTGTGATAAAGAGACAAAGAATAGCCCAAGTTTTTAAAACGGTCCCATCTGATTGGACCGAAAAAAAATCTGAGTCAGGTTAAGAGATGGATGTGTTTTAGAGTTGCGTGTATGCATCTGACTTGTTTATGTCTAAAAGAGAGAATATATGAGTGTGTGTGTGTGTGTGTGTGTGTGTGTGTGTGTGTGTGTGTGTGTGTGTGTGTGTGTGTGTGTGTGTGTGAGTGAGGTTCTGATCCAGCCTTTCCTCAGGGCCTGCCTGGCATTGTGCTGCTTCCTGTCCTGGCAGATTTTATCAGTGTGGGATCAACAAAGGGACAAAAGGGCTCCGGACACACACACACACACACACACACACACACACACACACACACACACACACACACACACACACACACACACACACACACACACACACACACAAACACACACATACACACACAGAGGCTAGCTGGCTTTTTCCCAGGCCCGTTGGAGCCATGAAAAGTTTCCTGTCTGTCTGGGCCACACATCTATCTATCTATCCATCTATCTATCTATCTATCTGTCTATCTATCTATCTATCTATCTATCTATCTATCTATCTATCTATCTATCTATCTATCTATCTATCTATCTATCTATCTATCTATCTATCTATCTGTCTATCTGTCTGTCTGTCTGTCTGTCTGTCTGTCTATCTATCGATATATCGATCTATCGATCTATCTATCTCCTGCTCCTCTCCCTCCGTCACATTTTACTTTCTGTCCAGCTGTGTCGGGCCGTGTTGGGTAAACGTTTGTGTCGATGCCTCGTTGACCCGGCGCACACACACACCTTCACGCCATATCTTTTCTTTAACTTACCCTCTTTCTCTATCACATTGGTTGCATCCTCGCCTCCTTTCCCACCATCTTTCTTCCGTTATCTTTCTGTTTCTCTGTTCCTCCGCTCGCCCTCCCTCGTCACCCTGCGATCCCAAGCTGTCGGTGGAAATCCGCGCTCATCACTTCTGCCCAGTCGGCTCTGAATGAGGAGGGGTCACTATCTGTTGGTTTACAAACACACGCTCATTCTCTCGCTCTGAGCAGATGTGACACCGGCTTTGTGCGTGCTCAGCTAACATCCATGTTTAGCCGTCTGAGTCTGAAACAGTGTTTGCACAAAGAAGGTATTTAATCCTGCAAGGGCCCGATACTAGGAACCCACAGCGTGTGGAAAAACGTCCAAATCTGTGGTTCATAATTGTCGTCTGATGACAAAACGGCTGCGGCCTTCGTCCAAACCAACAGCTGACATCGTCTCAGCTACTTCCTTCTCTTATAGCTGCAAAAAGGAGAACAATAAATATTCATTTTTATCAGTTTAGTTTTTCAAAAGAAGCAAGGACACAACGTTAAAAAAGTTTCTGTGCATGTTTGAATCTCTTTCAAAATGAATCACAGAGGTAATCAAACACATGTCTTACAGTCAATTGTGCATGTTAGTTAGAAAAGAAGTTATTGTCTCTCCTCTTTTAAATTTGTGTTATGATGCTGATGATGTTCCTTGAATCCTCTCACAAATCCTTTTTGTTTTCTTTGTTTCCGTTCTATAAAAAGAGGAGAGATAGAGCAGGAGAAGCTTGGAGTATATCTGGGCTGATCCTGGATGATCTCATGTTGTTTCTGTTCGGGGATAAAACACAAACAAAGCCGATGTGTGATCAGTCACAGAGAGGGAAGACAGAAGGAATAAAGGGTTAAACTGACTGTTAAATCCTGCGGACCCCCCTGTCAGAGATGAAGAAAGAAGAGATGGAGAAGAGACAATGAGTTTGAGTAAAGTAATGAGAGGTTATCTGAGAGAGGAAGAATCTTTATTCTGGTTTTAACTCTGAATAAATTATGTAAAACATGGACACACAGAAAGCACAGGTTTGTGTTTCTTCCTGTATCCCCCTTTTGATGGTTTTATCTTTGGATTCTAGTCTCCAAAGCTTGATTTCTTCCCTGTAAAAGATGATACGTAAAAGCATGCACCATCAAATGTTTTCTGCACTTAAAATAGAGGACCCTCAAGAGGAGGGTTCAGAGCAAACAAACAGTTGCTGAGTTTCTGCTGCAACCTGTAGAAAGTCAGCTTTAATAAAACCAAAGTATGGGCGGAGAAAGTTTTAATGTTTGTGTCCCGGGCCTGTGCATGTGTCGAAAGCAGGTTAAAGAAAGTTCAGGTACAGTCGAGGTCCGTTAGCGTTCACACACACAGCCAACCCTAAACATTTTTGGGAAGATTTTGGAAGAGTTTGTGCGCACACAGTTTAATGGTACTTTGATCTCCGGAGTCAATCATGCCCACTACTCTCCCAACATGCAGACCTGCTCATTGTACCTAACATCTCTAAAAGTAGTATTGGAGGTCGAGCCTTCAGTTATCAGACACCTCTCCTTTGGAATCATCTACTAGTCAGGGTCGGGGATGCAGACACCCTCTCTACTTTTAAGAGTAGGCTTGAAACTTTCCTTTTTGATAAAGCTTATAGTTAGCACTGGCTCAGGCTTGGACCAGTTCTTAGTTATGCTGCTATAGGCTTAGACTGACACACTGGGATCCTGTCTTTCCCTCTCTCTCCTCTCTCTGCCTGTCTCTTACTTTAACTCTTCCTGTCCCATTAAAGTTACTAACCATAGACCTTTCTGGAGTCCCTGAGCTCCCTTGTCTCGTAGGTTCTTCTGGATCTCTGCCGTAGACGGCCTGCTAATGTGGACGTGCCAGACTCCAGCTGCTACAACTACTGCTATCCGTCTCACCACTGCAATGGAACAAACACAGACGCTAACTTTGTTGGAAGGAGCGTTCAAGAACTCAGTAGAGTCAGCAGCAGAGTCACAGCTCGGTAGTCCACCATTGTTTTCCAAAAATATCACTCTGGAACCCATTTCGAAAAGCTTACTCTGTTGGAAGCCCAAATAGCCGTTTCCTTATGAATGCACGGTGAAATCAATCTATAGTTCAGGGCCACAGTCATCATCGTGTTGCCACTTCAAAGTCAGACGGAAGCCTTCGCGAATCTTAATTGTCCTTCCTGCTCTCAAACTCGCCTGTTTTCGAATCCACAGAGACACTGAGATCCCAATCAATCGTGTCATTCTGCCTCTATCGACCCTAATTTAAGTGTTAGGTCCCTTTTGTCTCGTATTAACCCTGAATGAGTATCTCTTAGCAGCTCAGTTCTTCTCTCTCTCTGTTAACTCTGTGGCCTCTGGGACTCTCAGCCATCGACGAGCACTGAGAGTTAATGACACGTTAGAAACAGACAAACAGACACCCTGTGGACACAGAGGAGAGAAAGGAGACCATGCATCCAGGACTTAAAGAAACGAGTCAGAGAGATACAGCATGACAACATTTACTGAGAGAGGAAGAGGAGGAGAGAGAGATGAAGAGAAGCGGAAATTAGGCGAGACATTGGATGAGGGGAGGAGAAGAAAGAGGAGCCCTTTCTTCCAGACACCAGCGTCCTTTTATCGATCGGTAAAAGTGAAACACTGTGCATCTCCAGAAAGTTTCAATCCAATAAGAGCTAATGAGATATCATTTGAATCCCAAAGGGATGGGAGATAGTGGTGCGATGAGGTGGAGAGCGGGGGACGGGCCTGAATGTGTGAGAGTGGATTCCCAGGGAGAGAGCTGGTGAAAGAGGGCCGACCCCCCACGGGTCAGCGCTATTTACTCTCCCCCTTCACTCTGCTTGCTCCCTTTCTCTCCCCTCTGCTGGTTTCCTCTCTCAATCAGATCCATTCTGCTGCTTCGAGTTTAATCCACCAAACACAGGCTGAGAAACACCCTCATTAGCCCTGAGACTCTGTGTGTGTGAGTGTGTGTGTCAATATATCCCAGAGAGCAGGAGTTAGATGACTCACGATCACTCCTAACTTCACTGCAGCATTAATAACTCTGGTAATGTTGCACAGATTGAGCTAAATAACCACAGAGACACGGTTTGTGTGTTTCAGGGTCATCTGACGTCTGCAGTAGGCTGAGTAATTAAAACTAACAAGACTCTGAGCTCAACTTTAGGATCTTAAATCACTACTGCAATCAGAGTTTGCTCAGTCAGAAAAATATTCCTTCATTTTGAACACACTGGCTTTAAAACTTTTGTGCCACTGATGAGCTCAGATCGTTTTCTTTAAGTTCGGACGGCATCGCTGGAATTCTTTCTGCAGAGAAACATTGT
>NC_048281.1:8603062-8727282 GCF_009762535.1 Notolabrus celidotus | reverse complement strand
GACAGAGAGGCTTTCCACTATGCTTTTAACAAAGAGTTTCATCTCTGGAAATCCATTTCTTGTGTTATCAGAGCCATCCAACAGGAACACAATATCCCTTTTTACAGCATTGCTTTGTGCTGAGACACAACAAAGAAGACACTGTTATTCTGGTAGAGCACCAAAATCTTTAGCAAAAGGGTGGTGGCAGCTTGTTTAAGGCACCAATAACAAAAGAGATTTTCCTTACCTTGCTGCAGTTGGATGGTCAGCTGATCCTTTGGCATGCCCACATAGTTGTTAACTTTTTGTGTAACGGTGCCAAGTTCACTGAATTCCCTCACATTGAAGGCAAAAGATGGGTTGTGTGAAATGGCCTCAATCTGCTTGGGGTCCGCATCCTTGACACCAACACCAAACGGTATGACTCCCCCTGTCTTAAGTTCACCAGCTGGATCCTTCACATTATCCCTGGATCTGCCTCCAGCCAAAATGATCAGAAACTGAGAGACACCCTGTGCAGCCCGGCCTCCATTATTTTCAGACAAGATGGTGTCCTTCATGTATCTTAGAGCAGATCCTGTGTTCAGACCACGTCCACCAGCCAGTTGCATCCTATTTACAGCTCTTAACACCTCATCTTTGGTGTTATAACTGTTAAGGTAGAAACTTGGAGTTGCCCTCTCACTGTGTTGAACCACTGAAACTCGCACCCTGTCGACTCCAATGTCAAGTGGTTCAATTACTTTGATGATAAAATCCCGGATGTAGGCAAAATCTCCTCGAACATTATCTGTGCCATCAATCAGGAAGGCAACATCCCTTTCACGACCAGTGAGAATCTCTGAAAGAAAACAGAAAAATTGAATAAACTGCATACTTTTACTTTTCATGTGTCTATAATTAATAGAAAAAGAACAAAATGTACCTTCTTCCACAGGGAATACTGATGTTGTCACATCTGTATCGCCAACCACTGTTATTAACTTTGGCATGACCTGTTCCGCCAAAGCTGGCAAATTAGAGAATGTCCGATCGTTATAGGCCAAATCTGGAACAAAGGCAACTGTTTTCAGTTGTTCGGCATCTGCTTGCCCAGAACTGACTGTAAAGGTCAGAATACCAGCCAAAGCCAGTTTATCAGCAACAGATTTCACTTCATCCTGGATGGGACCACCTGTGACCAGAACCAAAACCTGCTGGACGCCCTGCCTCCTGCGTGACCCAGTTGATCGCTGGAACATGTTGTTGAGGGCATAATTCATGGCAGCTCCTGTATTCAAAACTGAGCCTCCAGTGAGCCTGAGCCCGGATATTTTGTCTATAACCTCTTGCCTGGTGCTTTGGCTGTTCAGATAAAATTCTATTCGTGGACTTTCAGCAAACTGCATAAGACCAATCTGGACCCTGTCAGGGCGAACATCCAGTTGGTTGATCACGTTGATGATGAAGTCTCTCACGTAAGGAAAGTTACCACTTCCGATGTAGTTTGAGCCATCCACTAGGAAGACAATGTCACGGATCATCTTTTGAGTCTGCACAGTGGTTATCTCCACCACTAAGACAAAGAGATGAATAACACAAGCACAAGAAAGTTATGTCCTCAGTTCAAAACCACAAAAATACATTTTCCTGTTGACAGAAGAAAAATTTCAGTTTTTCAGTTTATTTATTCTGTGGACCAGCCTTGAAATGTTTTGAAAAGATAATGCATTACCTGGTTCGGTGGGTACTTCAGTCACCACCACTCCAGTTAGAGTTGTGAGGGCATCAATGATTGATGCTGGGCTGCGCTGCAGAGCACGGAAGTCCCTCAGCATAAATACAAGGCTGTCAGCAAAGGCAACCTGCTTCAGCTCCTGCTCATTAGCTGATCTGGAGCCTGCAGCTAAAGTCAATATGCCCATTCGCTTCAGAGCATTAGCAGGTTCTTCCACATTGTCACTGGATTTTTTACTGGTCATCAACAGTAAAAGCTGGGGTACCCCCGCTTGCCTACGGCTGCCTTTGTCAGATCGGAGCATATTCTCCCGAACAAACTTCAAGGCTGCTCCAATGTTAACTGTCTGTCCAGGTCTTGGTTTGATGGTGCCCAAAGCTGCAGTTAATGACTCCTTGGTTCCATGGGTGTTGAGGTCCATCTCCAATCGAGGGACATTGCTGAACTGGACCACACCCACCTGAACTTCATCTGGACCAATCGGCATGACGTCAACAAACCGTCTGATGAATTCGCGCACAGAGTTGATGACTGTTGAACCCATTGTACTGTCGATGAGGAAAATGATGTCTCTTTTTCCAACTGCCAGGACTAAAGAGAAAAGAAAAACACTCAGATAAAAGTTTTTACTTACAATACAACACAATGAATCTGAGATCCCTAGGGGGTAGTCAAGCCAAACACTAATATTTTTTAGAAGGACTTATGTTCCATGTTTATTACAGATTAGTTTTAGGGATTTCAGTGGTAACACTGTAATCAAAGTGGGATTAAGGTCTGGAATTAAAGTGGGTTTTTTTTATTTTTATAGCATGCTTCTTCTAATTTTCCTGCTACCGCCATGATGGAGAATAACAACACCACTGCACTTTGAATGTCATGTTACTCTTTAAAAGATGCCATAATGGATCAGTTGACCAGCCATAGGTCATATATACTGTGTGGATATGTGGAGATGGAATTGAAGTATAACCAAAGGACTTCAAGTCTGAGCTGCCACCTTTGAGATAAGCATACAGGTGCAGCAAATTCATTGATTTGACTTGATTCCTAGATGAAGATACTGCTAAGATTGTTTGGACTTAAAAACTGTTAAGAAATGCAAAGAAGGAAATTTAAACAAGGGGTTGAATTGGGATTAATCACAAACTATTGAAATTCAGCAGTTAATTGTATAATGATAGATGTAAATGTACAGCTGACCTAAAAAAATACACTTTGTCGCAACATGAGTTTGAATTAAAATCCTTGAAGAATCCTTGAGTATCAATAAGTCTCCATACAGTATCAATTTAGTTAAGAGCAGGTATGGAATTGCATTGTTTTAATCATGAAAATGTAAAATAAAAGTTATTACATGTTAGAGGTAAGCCTGAGGGTTAAATTGTTATTTATGATTTTTGTATTTCAAGTAATACCTTCAGGTCAGGGGCAGACGCTTGAAAATAACACAATATTTTAACCCACTTTTTGCATTTCTATTGTTTTGTTTTGCTGTTTTTGTCAACTACCAAAGTATCACAGAGTAATATAATCATGGACACTCTAAAGATAGAGTTTGAAGCTGTTTTTCTAATTCGAATCGAAAGGTGTGATTAAATTTCTTATAAAAGGTCCTTTTTGTATGATGGAAAAATTTTCAAGATGAAAATGGACCACAGTAACCTGTTCATGAAAAACTGTGAGTGCATACATTTCAGAACACAGCACTGATAATAGTCAGTTTAATACCACTTTTATGCTTTTACTACCACCTGTGTTAAAAGCCTAATGCATCACATAACTTACCTTGGATATTATATTACATTCATTGTGAGCACAGTCCCAATACCTCACCAACATTTACAGAGAAGTTACATACCTTCTGTGAACTCAGTCTGAACTATAATGGTGCGCTGGACCACCCCGTTAATGAATGACTTCAGCAGGTCAACTGTTCTTGACATTTCTCTGAAATCAGGGGCTGACAGGGCAAATCTTTTATCTGTAGCAACAGCTTCCAGATCTGGGGTGGCAGTGTCACCAATACCCATGCTGAGAGTGATAACACCAGCCCTCTTCAGGGCCCGGTCACCGGCACCAGTATCATCAGTGGACGGCCCAGCACTGATAATGAGCAAAATCTGAGGCACACCCTCCTCTGCCCTGCCCCCTGATGTTGGGCCAAACAGGCTTTCGGCCACTTCCTCCAAGGCCACCCCCAGGTTAGACTCATCACCCCCTGAGTAGGTAAGGCCCTTCACAGCGTCCAGGAGTGATGATTTGCTGTCATAGCTATTTAGATAGAACTTTATCTCTGGGTCAGTGTTGAACAGGGCCAAGGCCACCCGAACAGTGTCCCTGCCCACATCAAGGCCCTCAATGATTCTCAAAACAAAATCACGGACAAAGGGGAAGTTTGCTGCTCCAACGTTCTGTGATCCATCAATTAAGAGAACTAGGTCAGCTGAATCTTGTGCTTTAAGGAGAGAGAGAGAAAACAAAACAAAATGGAACTTGTGAAAGCGTTAACACAGTGAGACAGGGACAAAGATCAGAGAACTCATGCCAGCATTGCACTGCATGAGTCAAGTGACATTCAAAGTGAACAAATGAATCACAACATTGCAAAACACATCATACTGCATGTAGGCTGAACCAGGGATATATTCTTGAAAATCTACAACTCATAAATGTATTACTTTATGTTTTTGTAAATTTACAACATAACCTCAGAAATGAGTGGTTTAATCTTGTAAATCTACAACTTTGATTTTATAATTTAACGACTTCATTAGTACTTTATTCTTGTACATTTATAACTTAATCCTCAGAATTTCTAAATTATTTTAGTCCTAATTTGGTCCTAATCCTCCAATCTTAATTATTTTAACAGAAAGGTTAATACTTCTTGTAGAAAGTTTGAGCCTATGAATGAAAAGTTGTTTCTAAAATATAAAGAATTAAAGACATTTCTCAGAATTAATCATGATAACTAATAAATGACTCTATATAGCACGTATAACTTATCAAAAATGTACTTTAGAAAGAACTACAAAAAACATCTACTGTTAATCAGGGTATAATCTGAATATTGTGAATAAAGTTCACTCTATTAAATGACCACAATAAGGTTATACGTGATGATAATCCAAATCAAAAATCCCAAACTATGCTAATAATATCAAAAATGTAGCTGCTTTAACCATTACATTAGTTTTGTGATGTATCTTTTTTAATAACTCCACTGTGTTCAGCCATACCATGCAGACTCTTGTTATAGACCTCAGGTAAAGTGACCAGTTATGCCCCTGTGCACCATCCTTGGTGCCCACGTGGCCAGAGCACTTGAGAATTTCTTACATGTGACTTAATTTCCAAATGGAGACACACTTAAAAGTGGTGTTTCCAATATTTTTGAATGTATCTTAGCCATGTGTGTAAAGGTATTTTCTATGCACTGTTATATGTTAGAGAAGCATTTTTTTTCATTCAAGAAAAGGTTCACATAATTTAATGCCCTTCACACACATGTATGAAATAATTCTCAGGGTACTCTGTTCTGCAGGTCAAGGATGAGTCAAAGCAGGTTCATCACTGTTTCAAATTCAGAACATTGCACATATTTTACACAAAAAGACATTGTGACTGATAAAGACAGACATTCAAAAGGCAAGACACAAAGCAGTGGTGCACGGTTAGCTATTGTTAAAGGCTCATTGTTTTGACTTCAAGAGGTGATGTTTTAATCGCCGTCCTCCAGACCAGGATCTTTTCAAAAGTTTTCTCAAATAAATAATAAATAATGTTAATCAGAGCTGTGGTTATATTGATTTTATGATTTTATTTCATAACTGTTAGTGTGTTCCTTCGCCTACAGCTGTGTCTAATACCAACAGGTATAATCTGAAATTGGAGTGTTAAATAAATAGTTGTATGTTAGATAACAACTGAAACTACGGCCAAATTTAAAGCATCTGACAAATCTTACTTACTGATATTACTCCCTTTATTCTTATCTTTATTCTGACTTTGCGCAAACATACATCTGTGCCATATTATCCAATCTGACGGCTATCTAAGAAGACGTATGGTGTCCATTCCATGCAGATCTTGTTGTGGTTTTGAAAGGATTAGGGGTATATTAAACGTGGTAAGACAAAACAAGTGATGTTAATCTTTGCAGGTGGGTAGTGAAAGGTTATTGTGGTTAAAAGTACTTGATTGTGTTAATTATCAAATCAAGGTACGACCACATAAGCAGCAGCGTCTACCTGCACAAGTAGACACATTAGTATGGTAGTGACACTGGTCCCATTTTATTACCTGTCCCTCCTCCAGCCACAGAGGCCTCAATTGCCAGAGGAGCTCCCCCTGACTGGGTCACTGCGCCGCAAAGCCCAACTACCAAATCTTGGATTATATCCCGCAACCTCAGGAAAGTGTCTACATTAAAAACATGAGTGTCATGGGGCTGGCTAGCCATCTCCCTTAGCTCAAAGTCCACGGCATCCTGAACTCCAACTGCAAACACCGCCACGCCCGCCAGCTGAAGCACCTGAGCCGGCTCAGCCACATCATCCTGGGAGCGACCGTCTGTCAGCACCACCACCACCTGGGCCACTCCGTCGCCAGCACGGCTACCCGAAGCAGTGGTCAAGTGTGTACGAATTAGGAAATCCAGGCCGAGGCCAGTTCGTGTTCCCCCACCGCGATAAGTCATAGTCTTGATGTGTGCCAGGACCCCCTGCGCAGTCGAGTAGCTGTTGAGCTGGAACTCAGTTACAGGTCTGCTATTGTACTGCACAAGGGCAAATTTAAACCTGTCCCCTCCAGCTTGATGCAGTGCTTGTGTCAAGGTGTAAAGAAAATGTCTGACATGCTCAAAGTTCTCCTCCCCAATACTCCAGGATGAATCCACTAGAAAGTATATATCAGCTGCCAACCCTTGTGCACAATCTTTAAAAGAGAGTGTTTGGGGGACAGAAGTGAAGACCAGTGAAAAGTTGCTCAGTGTCTCGGTCCACAATAATGTTTCAGTGCCAAACACTAACACCACACAGTATAACTGACATGTTTGGGACAGTTTGAAAGCATCTA
This sequence comes from Notolabrus celidotus, assembly GCF_009762535.1. Taxonomy (NCBI): domain Eukaryota; kingdom Metazoa; phylum Chordata; class Actinopteri; order Labriformes; family Labridae; genus Notolabrus; species Notolabrus celidotus. Next base: position 8,720,504 of record NC_048281.1, on the reverse strand, counting down.
TCTGCTTTGTTGTTTAAACACATCTGACTGGACTTCGCAAATTGCTCAAGCTCCAGAGGCTCCGTTCTGATTTTGTTTTAACCCATGTTCAGATTGTGTTCAGGTTCTAAAATTAACATTTAAATAAAATAACATTTTAACAATACTACTCCTCTACTTTGTTGTGTTTTGTTTTGCTAGCAGTTTAAAAAACTGATTTTAATGGTTGAAACAAAAATAACTTTATATTGCTAAAAGTTGGGAGGAAAAAGCATTAAAAGCAGTTATATCATCTGTAATGTGGACACAACCTGCTGAGTGTAGCAGAGATGAACTTGGTTGAACTTACCTTCCTGAGCTTGGAGGTTTGGGAGGAATCCTGCGAACAGGACACCCAGGAGGGCACAAATCGGTAACAACCGTGGCCTCCTCATCTTCAATGACCGAGACAGCAAAGGGAAAACCTGCAAAATAAGATGCAATACGACATGATTATGTACCAGAGAGCACGCAGAACATCTGCCATCAGCAGTCCTTTATGAAACATGTCAAATATGTTAGTTTGAAGTAACTGCTTCAGCATATAATTCATCATATAAGCTTCACTTTACTATGTTCAACCTCTGGAAGCTACTCAAAAAGGGTTATTTAAGTGAATAAACTTCACCAACAAGGTGCATTGTGAGAATTGTACTTGGGCTAATACCGCTCAGCTGTGATCTTACCAAAAGTAGGATATAGATTAAGTACAAATCAAGCGCGCTGCCCTTTGGATCATTGGAGAAACGGGACATAAGTTTGCGCACGGACACTAAACACATGAACGTGCGCGGCAAGCGCCCAAGCGTGTAAGTGCAACCAAGGCCCAATCTCAATGTCCACCCTCAAGCACTCACTGACTTTGAGGTGCGTTCCCGCTAAATCCGTGAGGGCTTAGGGCTGTCCCCCTGTCAAATCAACAAGCGTGTGAGGGATCTCTCACTGACTTTTTGAGCCCTTTCCACCCCCTTTCCGCAAGTGGGCATTTTTGGAGACTTAGTGTAAGGTGAATTACCCATAGTTCACAGCATTGTAACGTGAAACACGGGATTCCCAGGGGAAGCCCGCAAGCTTGTATGGTTAAACAAGCGCCGTAACATGAAATTTAAAAAAAAAAAAAGAGACAGTAAAAAAGGAGCATTAAAGTTGCAATGAAATTTAAAGGCAAAAAAGTTTGCCTGTAAGTATAAATATATATAAATATATAAACAGCCTTAATCTATTTATCTTCACACAGATGTATATACAGTATAATTTATATATTTAGAGTTATATATTTGTATATTTTAAATGTTGTGGTTAAGCAGGCTGTAAGGTAAGAGCCTGGATCACGGGACAATTAGGCAGTCAGTCTCTTAAGTGCTTAGAATTTGAAGAAAGTAAAAATCGTGCAATAAAAATTCCTAATATCACTAAGGTGAACAGGTGACGTCATGCAAGTTACTGTCCAATTCCCAGTTCTACGTTTTTGAGCCCTCACAGCCTCCTGCCCTCAATCACCTTCCAGGTGACGTCAATTAAGTCAAGAGGTGCTCAGGGATCAGGGAGGATATTGAGATTGGGCTCAATTGTGCGTAATGGGAGAGCCCATAACTAAATAATGAGTGATTCCAACAGCGCCGATGGCACGCCATTTACCGTGGACACACGTGGACACCTTTATGACCCAGAGATTACAGAGGAAATCATATATGCTAACCGGATAGCATGACATATCAAAAGTTACCTGGTTGCGCAGGTGTGTAAATTGCGAGCTATCGCCCACGGACTGAGAAATCTACTTGCTGTCACAAGTGAGACTTTGCACCAACAGGCTATCATCGGACTTTTGGGAATTAAGATATAGGCTACCTGCAGGACTGCAATCCTAAACCCTCACCAACCAAACTGCGCTGCCGTACTAACGCTGGATATTGTTACCGACTTTCTTCAATGATCAGATCGTTAAACTGGAAAACCAGACAAGCCGAATGGAAGTGCATCTTCAAAGTAAGTGTTCGGCTCTCGTTGTTTTGTATTGCATGTGTCACAATCCATGATCTGCACGATATTTTTATCACATCCAAATAATACACTGGGTTAGCTGCTTAATGTGAAGACTGAGCTGAAACAAACTCTGCAGCCATTACTGTCCACCAGTAATCGGAAGCGTTTGGTGCTTAATATAATGCAAAAACTGAGATGCAAAAACATCCAAATTTACCATATATTATTGACACATACATCATAGACATGATCAGCTGACCACGCTGCAAGAGGAGGGACAGTCATGTGTGATGTGTTCAATGCGTCTGCACAAAACTTTAGCCAAGCTTGCATGCTCTTTCTCCTGGTAGTTTCTCATTAAAGGGGCCGAGCTGAGCGACATCCACTGTGACTAGTACTACACTTAAAGTGACATTAAAGTCAGACAAACCCAGTACAATAATAGGTTCTGTAAGCCTTTGCTGTAAAAATATGAGACCTCTTTCTGCAGCCACTGTTGGAACTTTGCAGCAGTTTTGCATGAGCAACCTTTAAAACAGGCATGGTAGATATACAGAAAGGACAGACAAAAATATGAATCCTGAGCAAAGGTTGTTAACCAAAACATGACGATTTGTCAAGTGATTGTTTTAGCATGTGTTGGTGTATCAGTAGCATAATTTAAGCAGAGTTGTGATGAAGAAAACCCCCTGTTGAATTTGCCAGCCAATGTGCTTTAGTAATTAACTCCCTGTTTGGCAACGATTTAATTTTCCAACTCCAACAATCATATGTATTTAAGACGGGTGTTGGATGGGAAAACCAAATTTAACAACAAGGGTGTGAGTTTTTTGAGTCAGTCAGATTTTCCGGTACAGGTTTTAAAAGCACACATGGATCATAGCTGAGCTTCTTTGAGAGAGAGAGAGGTGCAAACATCCACTGTTATAAGAGATAATATGCAGTCCCATTTTGTAAAGTTGACAGAGTAAAAAGTGAAAATAACTTTTGTTTGAAGAGTTTAGGAATGATTTCTTAATTGCAGATTACAAACTGAACTGTTCATCTGATTTTTAACATCAGTAGCATCTGCCTGAATCACTCAAACACATCACTGATATTGCAATCAAATGCAGTAAGAGGAAATAAGTCCACCACAAAGTCCTCTTTATGAAGTTAGAGGTCAGAATTACTGATACAGGTACAATCCCAAACAACTGCAGTTTTATACAAGGGAGGATTTACTTGGCACCAGCTATTCACCACTTAAGTGTCCCTGTATCAACCACTGCAGCTACACTTACACCCACACCTTTAGAACTTCCACAATTTATCATGAAAGAACATCTGAGCAGCACAGAAAATAAAAACTTAAGTTGGTTTGAATTGTGATTCAGCCTTGATTACCACAGAAGGGTCTCAATCTGGATACTCTGCTTGCTCAAATCAGATTTGAAAGAGTCCTATCCAAAGGGATGAAAGTGCATCAGAGCAGCTCAGAGAAATGCATGCTGCTACCAAAACTAGCTGTATCGAGGACAACCAAAGAGCACAATTCTTGGAGAGACACTGAGAGTAACAGTTTACATACTTAAGGGGAAGTTTCTATTAAAGGCAACCTACAAGAGCAAACAATTATCAAGAGATATCAAGAGTTACTAGCACTTACACAACCCCACATGCAGACACAACAGTGCCCAGAAAAGGTAGATCAAAGTGACTACACACACAAACACACATGCATACATACAACACATACAGCCTACATCAGGTAAGCCCATCTTGCAGTTGTAAGACAGAGGCAGCACAGAGGAATTTAACTCTCTGTCAGACTGATCTGAGAACAGCTCCACCCTGATGCCACCCAAGTTTACCTAAACCTCCTACTGTGCTGTGGCTGACTCACCTCTCTGAAATGACTCATGATTTTTACTCAAACATTTAAACACCACATAAAAAACTCAAACGGCCTGAGATGGTATAGACGGCCTCGTGCAGAGGAAAAGTGTGCATCATTAGTTTAATGACGGGGAGGGGTGCAGGCAGACGTTTCTGAGGGTCTTGTTTTTACTGCCTCTTTGCCTGCTGGCAGAGACACAATAAAAGCACAGCTCTGAGGTCAGCTATAATGTGCTCTGTGAGAAAAGTGCTGGATTGTTAATTACAGATTTAATGTGCAGGAAATAACAGAGGAAAACATTTTCTTGGAATTTGCAAAAAGGTAACATTTACTCCTGTAAGACGGCGTATACAAGCGGTGGTTTAAATCCTTTGTGCATTTATCATCAGGGACAGTAAAGCTGCTACAGCTCTGACATGACCAACGCCCTCTAGTGGACAATACAGATATGACACAGTGGATTCCATCTTTTCTATACTTATGTGGAGCCTGAAACATATTTATTTTTCAACTTCTATATCATAAGATTTATGCACTCCTGCACAAACAACTCTGTCATTAGATTATCTAAAGGAGATATTATTCAGTCTGATATGACTTCATATTATTTTTGTGCACTTATATTAGTTTTCCTGATGAGGAAGTAACTTCTGATTCTGATGACTTTAAGTGTCGGAAAATCTTTTGGGAGGCTGTGAGATATTATGAATGACAACTTTCTGATATGAAAATTTATTTTTAAAGGATAAATCCCTTCTACTTTGTGCTACCTCTCATAAATCAAAATAATTTATTGAATTAGGGTTGGATATGAGACCCTATTGCCCTTGAAATAAATGTGCTTCAAAGGCTTTTACCTGCACAGGTCGAGCTGTAGAGGTGGTTCAGTCAATCACCATACTTTTGGCTCCTTTGGTCAAGCTCTAGCTACACCACACAACATAAGCATGATTAGCTTTGCTACTGAGCAGAAGGTGGGGTTTAGTCTTGATTTAAGGAACCCCTTCACCCAAATGTATTCTGCAGGTCTAGGGATCCACCTGGTAACTGTCCAATCACAAGTCTGCTTTGTATACTTGATGTTGCACCACTAATGTCACAGGAAAAGCTGGGGAAAACTGAGTCAGTAAAACAAAAGAAACCAGTTTGGCAGATATTTTTGTGAGTGCTAATTGGCTTTTTTTATTGCACACATAAAGCTTGGAGAAAAGATAACCTGGCATGCTTTGAAGCCAAAGAAAGCCCCAATTTACACATGTAACAGGCAACACTAATTGAGTATGAAATGCAAATTAAAACATGAAAGTGTTTTTGGCTTATTTTGCATTCTGACTGATTCTTAGCCAACAAGAAATACCAGAATTATTAACTGTCAGCCATGGAAAACTTCTGGACCACGTTACCCTCTGATCCTAACAAATGTGGGCACTTCAATCCCGCTTAAGTTAAAACATTTTTGCAGTGGAGTAAAAGAGCCCTTTCATGACGATAGGAAAACTTGGGTCAGCTGCTTGAATCAAAGCCATCCACAATACACAGCAATAATGAATTATAAACACATGGCCATCCTGTTTAATGCAAAACAGCAATGAGTTGCATTCACTGGAGTCACCGTGTCTAAACTTTGCTGGTGCTGTTGTGTTTGAAGTTCAAAACAAAACTCTCCCTGTAGTCACTTTTTATGACAAAAATCCCAAATCAAATAAAGCTCGGCAAACAACCTGAGTGACGTCAGGTGACTGAGGAAAGTTACTGAGCTTTACAGAGCTGTGTCAAATAATCTCACCTAACATCCATATTTACCTGCTGTAAACTGGGAGAGGCCGATGGGAGTACAGGGTAGTGCTCCTTCATTAAAATTAAATTAAAAATACTATTATACTCTCTCCTCTAAAAACAAACATGTTATTGCTTGGAGGATATATTTCAAAAGACGTTTTAAACTCATCACGTGTACAGACTTCACCCATGACAGTTAGGAATGTTTATCCCTGCGGTCACAGTCCGGATCTAGAACCGCCTAAATGACCAAGAGTCACTTTATTTCAAGGAAATCCAACCTCTCTTGGTCACTGCAACAGATGTTTGTGTTCTCCACTCATGCTGATGGGATTTCAGGTCATTCAAAAGCCACTTCTCTGCTGCAAGGTCTGCCAAGCCTGGCCAGTGGTCAACACTATGGCTTCCCCTCTCAGCCACAGAGGAAAACATAGCAGCACAGTGAGGTTCTGTTTTCCCTGATACCAGAGGCCAAAACAATTGCAGCACGGGGAATGACACTGAGAGAGAATTAAGAAGGCAACTAAGTCCTGTCTGGGACTAAAAACTGTTCATGTTTCTGTTTGCCACTAGAGGCAGAGCTTTAAAGTAAGCGTTCGACACATTATAAAGTCGCCTTTTTCATTCAGCAGATTTGGTGCTACTCCAGTTGACATGTTAATGTCATTGTCGTAGTTTCCTGTGGGGTGTATTATCTGGCACTATATCATGCTATGTTCACCGCCGCTATCCTCACTGGCTGAGCTCTTAGTTGCTGAGCAGGATGTGTAAACTGAGTTTATTGGAGGTTAATGGGAGCAGGTATGCCTTTAACCAAAAAAATGTCCTGAAAGATACAGAAGTTGAGAATTTTTGAAGCTTCCAGGGAAACTGTGGCGCTTGTAAATATCTGTGTGTGTGAGCCGCACATAACACTGAAATTTGATCTTATTGTTAACAAAGAAAACAAATTATCTGCTTTAATTAATGACATATTGATGATGCACATTTAAAATTTACAAAGCTACTTTATATTTGTAGCATCTTTCTGATACAAGTTGGCACAAAGGGCTTTGGATAGTTTTAGACTTTTACTGGAAACAAGACTTTAAGAAACTTTGAAAAAAGGCAAAAACCTACTTAAAGCTGCAGTAATAATGACTTTAAGGTTTTAGACCTTAGGAAGCCTGTTGAGCATAGAAACCAGGCGGCTTCACCTTCCTTGATTCTGATCCTGGGAATACTTCAACTAGTTTGTGAATTGTGTCAGACAGAGGAATACATTTTTGCAAAAAGCGCCAGTACTAAATATGAACTGCTTTAAATAACTTGAAAATGTATTATCAGGGTTGCATCAAATACAGAACCGGCATCTCAAGCACAAAATCAATCATGACATTGTCATTACTTTCCTTCCACAAGTTATTCATAGTTAATCACTTAATGCCTGCGCCATATTCCCTGATTTACAGAAGACATATTCATGCCACATTTCCAAAATTGGCATCCCAACAAACTTTATGCAACTGTTTTGAGCAAGTTGGGATTTGGATCTTAAGTTTTTGTTTGCTGAACAATCAGTGTCCCTAGATCTGGACCATGCTGGGAGAGTGTCTTTTCTGTCACTTCCACCAGGAGTCACCAAAGTTTGAAATCACAGGGGTGTTTTTGAGAAACTTCACGTGAGTCATCCCTTAATTTTTATGTGCAGCCCTGTAACCACCATAAAATGACAGCTTCTAATGAGAGCTCAGTGTTTAAGTAGTGAGCAGTTTATGTTACATGTGAACAGAACATACTGCTCTGTGCACTGCACATCATGCTCAGTGACATATTCACGGTTAACAGTGTCACAGAGAAAGACAGATGCTGAAATGTGCCCATGAGCACTCAGCAGCGAGTTTGCAGCTGGACCCCACACACTCATTTATAGGAAAGACCACACACACACACAGACACACAAACATTCACATACATAAACACACACTGCAGTTTTTTCCATCGGACTCAGTGATAGACAACGGGGTAATTAATTACGTTACTCGGACTACAGAAGACAGACCTGAGATAGGAGGAGGGCTGTGGTTCAGTCACAGAAACAAACGATAAACTCAAAAGGTGTTCCTACAAAAACGGTTTATGTATGAGACTTTTTCAAACTATGTTCTGAAAACCTCTAAATACAGACTTAAAAAACAGCCACAGCTGAAGACAAGAATCCACAAAACTGAGAAGCTTGGTTTTAAAAGACTTCAAAAAAACATAGCAGGCATATTTCACCAGCCTGAAAACTGCTGACTACAAACAAGAGCAGCAATACTCATATTTAAGTGGACAGAATAACTAATTGTAAACAAGCTTTTTTTTTATCACCAGTAAACTCTCTTCAGGACTAACATCCTGGTATTTTTTCAGGCCTGCAACTTCATTGCTTTCTTGTTTGACATCACACCTGTTAGTAACGTCATTTTTTATCACAGCAGGCAGAGGTTTTCCACTATACACTACATGTTCAATAACAAACACTACATAAACAAAGCAAGGACCACTTATAGATGACAGGGGAGCTTCTATGGAGGGAGACGTTTTTTTTTAGAGTGAGAGACCAGAAAAGATCGAACAGGAATGTCATATTAAATCAAAATTCCTCAGGTGATGATTAATAAGAGTCCAATGATGTAAACATATGACTGAATCATGAAAAAAAAGAACAGTCTGCAAACAGTTTGTCTTGCACCAATCCAAAAGGTGTTAACAGGACAGCTCTGTAAGGAGAACTTCTTTTGCTGCCCCCTTGTGGCCAAACAAGTGTTTGAATAAAATCCAGACTGATAAAGTGATGAGGTAGCTCTCACTCGTTCTCCATGAGTTTGCACTTCTTAACATTGTGCTCTTTAGTGGATAATGTTCACATGTAAAGCTAAGCGCTAACACCACTGCTAGTGTGATATGTGAGTGCTGTGAACATTCAGCTAATGCAGACATGTACATCGAACTAACTCCTCAGCAGAGTCCAGCACTAAATACAACAGACAACTTTAAAGAAGCAATGATCTTTATCTTCACACTTTGTCCTCATCAAATCATTAAATATGTTGCACAGAAGCTTACACAGACATACTGCACAGAAGAAATAACTGCAATGACATGTTTATTTTAAGCGACTGGAGTTTGTCCAATATTATATGCATTTAGTGATGAAGCCTAATTGTAAGCCATGTTATATGATTGTGGCTGTATTGTCAAATTGGCTCAACTTGTGAAGCTCCTACTTCTAATTACAGGGTTAAAACTTGTACAAGTTAATTAAACTGTCAACAAGAGTTACTGTTGCATGTCGCTAAATAAAGTTTAATTTGTTCCTTTATGGTTAAGAAGTCTCTGCACCAGCATCGAAATAAGTGAAGTCACAAGGGATGTGAGTCATCTCTTCACTGTCATGCAGGTCCTGCATGTGAGACGACTCAACAATGCCACCCACTGGCAAAATCTGAGGAAATATAATTACTGCGTTCAGTACGAGTGACTATGCATGAGTAAACATTAACATATCTGGATCTGAAGGTTGAGGACACTAGTACAGTAGAACCAGGCTGCTGGGGGGGCGGGATGCGACATATGTGGCACAGACGAGAGGAGGATCAATGATCAAGTTAAAAGAAGAAATGGGCGGGGGGGCGTGGGGGCGGGGGGGGGCAGGGTGGGAGGCAGATCCACACAGCTGGTGTGTATTAGTGTGTCTGACACCCAGCAGATGTGTGTTTAAGAATCACTGCCAATCTGAGCCTGCAAGCTGCTCAAGTTTAAGTATAAAACATGACACTCAGGCTGAATTGGTTTGGATGGAGGAGCTTGGCTAAATAGCATGCATAAAAAAGATTATTTATTGTTAACAGATGCATAAGATCAGGAGGAAGATGAGTTTATTTCTAAGACTTTTTTCTTCCATGTAAACCTTTTAACAAAGTGAGAGACTTGTGATCCTGAAACAATCATCTGAAGCTTTGAAATGAGGTTAAAAAAGTCATAATGGGAAATCCATCATCACCTCCAAACATGGTGATTCCATCAAACACTTCCCAACAGAGCGAGAAGTTACTTTTGATATCCCTCGCCTTTTAAATGTGTCTTTGAAATGTGATAGTTATAATACACATATAAAATGTTTCTTTAACAAAGAGAACGTAAGAGCAGTCATTTCTGAGACTTTCCAGAAAATGTTCCAACATCCCAACATCTGTGCTGCATCATGGAAAAAAAGGACAAGAAGTTAGAGAGCAGGGAGCAGTCATAAAACATACCAGTGCTGATTTACACTGTATATCTAAAAAAGAAAATCCTCCTTTTGCAGCCCTGCCAACATCCCTTAGATAGTAGCTTCCAATGGGAGCTGAAGCATTGCCGTCATGCTGGTAGTAAATTATATGAAAGAACTTTGAATGCTTAAAACTAAATCTGGAGTGCACACAAAGTTTCCTCTCACTTCTGAAAAAGTTGTCGTCTCTACCATAGCAACGGATTACATGCAAACATAAAACTATGTGGGAGCAGTAGCTCTGTGACATATTTCCAAAGTAATGTCATTATCTGGTGGTTTGGAAGAATAAAAGGACTTAATGTGTGCATGAAATCCCTCATTAACACCAGAAACAGCAATAGAGACAGCGCTGAATTCCTCTGTCCGTTCTCAGACAGTCCTGTAGGAGAAGATTAATGGCACACACCTGGTCCTCTAAACCCTTTAGCTCACGACCAACCACCCAACCCACTCTGTCCACTGAACCAAACCCCCCTGGTCCTCCTGGTTCATCTGGCTAGTAGTGTGGAAAACAGTTTCTTCACACTTTTCCACTCCTGTACTGGTCTCAGAGAGGGTGTGGTTTTGGGCTTCTGCTGCAGTGGAAACATCTACCCATCCAACTGCTCGTCTTTAGGGCTCACATGTGGGTGGGGAGATTTTGAACATGATTACCAACCTTTAGACTCAACTGAATGGGCAAAAGATTCATGAATAAACTGCACAAAAAAACATATTTTGCAGGAAGATAAATGACATTTCTTATTTCTTCACATATTTGATGTGTTTCCAATGAGGACTTCAATCATCTCTTGCATAACATGATGCATTAAGTACTCAAAACCCTATCAGGGAATGCAGCTTTATACCTAAGACAAAGCATCTGAGAGTCCACAATAATTTTACACTTGAACTGCAGTAAATTTAACTCTGCAAAACCAAGCATGTCAAACAGCAGGGTAGCACTTTAAGACTTTAGAAGAGAAAACAGAGCACACACACCCCTCTGCACTCACATGTGTCGTACACAACATTGCTGAGGTCGCTTCTTTCACCCTAACTGCGGCTCACCTCTTGCCCTTGCAGCACTCTCACCACTTAAGTATAGGCTTCAGGCACGCTGCTAAACGCACGCTGTTTGATATTTATGAGCTATAAGCCAAAAACTCTGTGCAAGCCTGTGATTATGACACTCACCATGAGCTTACATCATATGACTAGAAACTATGCGATGGTCAATGCACTATTTATAATCCACAGACAGTGCACTCAAGGTCAATCCACGGCAACAAGTTAAGTAAGCATGCATTTGCATAACAGAAGCTTCCTTCTGCAGGATGAATCACCTTGAGAACAGAGCAGATGTTAAACTTACCCTGAGCTGAAGCAGCTGTACTCCACTGAATTAGTTTCTGAAGAAAAGGTTGTATCAGTTATGTGAAATGACTGCAGGCTGGACTTTTGGTCATTATCCACTGGGTAAATGCCCCTCGCTGGCTTTTCCAGCACCTCCCAAAGGAAGGCCGCTGAGCAAGGCAGAGATAAGGTCACTGATAGGATGTGAGCAGAGAGAGGGGTCCTGAGTGAAGAGAGGAAATGGTTGAGACAGAAAAGAGAGACAGACACCCTCACAGTCTTAAACCAGAGGAGCTGTGGTGCTGAGTTCAAGGCTGGGATGGGACAAACTTCCAAACTCCTGGAGTTCTGCCACCTCTCTCTTCCTCCTCCCACTTTCTCTGAAGAAAAGAAAAAAAAAGAAAAAGAGGAAGGAGAGGGTGAGCCGGGGGAAGAAGTAAATGAAAACCAGACACATGGCCCTGTTTGGTCTGGACGTGAGCAGTGGGGAGGATGATGTCACAGATGTGGAGCGGGAGTTTTCGTCTTACCTTTTCCGATATTTTGTTCCTCTACCTCTGTAGGACCCCTGCCTAACGTCTGTCGCTCATACATTTTATATAATGTTTTTAGACTGAGCAAAATGTGCCGAAGGACTGTCAGCCCATAGTTTTTAACTCTTTGTTTATACATCAAGCTTAAGAACTCATTGGAGTTTCAGTGACTTGCATGAGCACTGACGTTTGCACCAGCATGGCGTTTCATGTTAATAAAGTTTCTCCTGTAGATTTCAAATGCACAAGCTGCTGATGATAGCTGATATATGTGTGTGTGGACCATATTTCTACCACAGGCGATAGTGAAGAGGAAAAAAAGAGACCATATGTTGTATCTTCTTGCTTTGAACCAGAAGAGAACATATTCTTTCGTCTTCACTTTTGTTGGTCTGCTCAGATATTAGACACTGAACTGTAAGACACATTCATTCATGCAGGAAGTCAGCATGTTTGTTTTCATTTAATGGCGCATCTTGTTTCAAGGCAACATAAAATGTCATAAAAGTTCTCATTTTATGACATGTCACACACTCACACACACTGCACACCTGAGGCCATTAAAGTCTGTGAGGGTTCAGTGCTAAGGGTCTACGATGGATGTTTACATTGGGCAATTGAGTATGTGATTTTGAACACAGCTGTGGACCTTCAAAATTAAAGGGTCAAGTTAGTGAAAATGATGAGCAACATCCTGTTAAACTTTCAAAATAAAGTTTGCTGAGAGTTATTGCACATATTGATAGTTTTGGTGTCAAATTGTATTTTTTAAAAATGGTAAAAAACCAAGGAAATCTTCTGGAAAATCAAATCCTTTATTCAGTTATCAGGAAATCACTTTAAACATGTACACTACCAGCCAAAAGTTTGGAAACACCTTCTCATTCAAGGGTTTGTATTTATTTTAATTATTTGAAACATTATAGATTAATACCAAAGACACCAAAACTATGAAAGAACATATATGGAATTATTTAATGAACAAAAAAGTGTTAAACAAAGCAGAATATGTTTTATATTTTAGATCCATATTATGGCAAAACCAGATTATTTCATAGTTTTGATGTCTTCAGTATTAATCTACAATGTGGAAAATAATTAAAATAAATAAAAAACATTGAATGAGGAGGTGTGTCCAAACTTTTGACTGGTAGTGTATAAAACATGTTGAGAAACAGCCCACACTTAAGCAGGAGGCAGTTAAGCCCACATGTGCATATACCAGAACATGGTCACTACATGACTCAGCAACATTTACAAGAACCGAAAATAGAGGTGAAAATGTGCACACAGAGGTACATACAACAGAATAAAAGTTAGATAGTATAAAGACACAAATCCGCAACACCAAAGGCTCCAAACCTCATACTCCAAAACAACTACAGAAAAGGCTTTTTGTTAGGTGATGGTTGCCACCCAGCTTGTTTATGGCACCACCAAAGAGCACCGTCATGTCGCTTTGCTTGAACTATGAACAGTGGTGGACAGTAACAAAGTAGCAGTACTTGAGAACTGTACTTAAGTACTGTACTTTTTGAGTGTCTGTACTTTACTTGAGTATTATTTTTTGGAGAACTTGTGACTTTTACTCCACTACATTTGAAAGACAATTATCATACTTTAGACTCCACTACATTTCTATCAATGCTTTAGTTTTTTGTTGGTTTTTTTTTTTGCTTTGAAGTCAGCTGAGGAATTTTCTTCTCTTCTCTGAAATCAGATCCCAGAGACTGTAAACTGTTCTTGTTATTGTGTTTGGTTTGTCTCAATGGTGTAGCCGTACCTCGGTTGATCGTAGATCAAACGTTATTCAGACCAGTCCGTTCATTTAGTCCAGGTGATGATGGCTATGACTGAGAAGGATGATGATTCTCTACCTGAGCAACCGACCATATCTTAAACCCACGTTTGAGGTTTTGAAATAAAGAATGATTGGTATTGTTGTAAATCTCTGATCTGTTTACCACACAAACTTCATCACAGCCTACAAAACATCAGCATCTAACCTGAGAGCATCTGGAGGTCTGGAGCTAACACACTGCTTTGATTCCAGATGAACATTTGAAACTGTCTGTGCTTGTAGTAACTTAGCTTATATTTCATGGTTTTCTTTTTAGATATGAAATCATGTTTTCTAGATAAACAGAACAGAGCAGAATGTTCACCCATGCAATCTTGACTGCACTCATGCTTTATTAACATATGTTTTGAGATATTTTAAAAATTACTTTGAATACTTAAACATTTTTGAGACGCAAGTACTCCAGGACTTAACCTCAAGTAATAATTTGACTGAAAAACTTTTACTTGTATTGGAGTAATTTTTGACCAAGAGGATCTATCTATCCACTGACTATGAAGCACTGCGGACTCATGATCACTTCAAATCAATCTTATTTTGAAATCCTTGTAATACAGAGTCTCTGGACCATTGAATACATGTGTATAAGTTATACATGCTCCAGTATCAGTGCCAGGACATCTGAGTATACTTTAGACCATTAGGACTGGATTTATGAAAGGTATGGAATTCATTAAAATACACAGAGTGCACACTTTAACACGAGAAAGAACCCCTGCAGCATTTTTGTGCTGAAGTCTTAAAGATATTAAAAGTCAGGGCCAAAGAAAGGGAGGATTGCCGCTGCCTTTCTCTGTCAGGGAGCTGAAACAGACTTTCTCCCAGAGGTCAGCATGTTGTGAAATTAATTCCCTTAAATTCTGTGTGTGAAATCTGAAAGCTTATCTCCGATAAAGGTTGATTATCTAGTTGTGTAATCTCTGAAAGCTCCCTGAGCTATATTAGCATGTATTCAGTGTTTTTTATAATGAAATGAGAGAAAGGAGAACCCAGAAGTGCACCATATGGAAGTATTTATATGACTGGCCCACTGCATCCATGTTCTGTTGTCTGTAGGTCATTACTCACACCACCAATATTTCCTGCAAAGCGTAACACTGTTTTGTTGGTGCTAGGCAACCTCTCTTGTAATGATCATTGAGTTACAAGCTGTCGTACGTTCTCAGAGAAAATGAAGATCTGATAAGCAGACGGACTGTCCCTGAAATAGTGAATGATTAAATGGTGTCTACATTTCTCTTTTGTTATTAATGATGTAAAGTCGGTCCTTATTTAGTTCCGTCATGTTGTTAATTAAGATGAAAGCAAGAAGCAGGCAGAGACACTCCATCCAAACATTCCTGCATCATTGTGGAAAGACGTCTTACATATATTCCCCTGTGACAGATCGCTAACCCTTCACAGACCTTTCACAATCAAAACCTTTCACAGCCTCAGAGTCACAGAGGCTAATTATATTGTTGGGTGATGTTAATGTCACACTCACAGCTTTTAACAATTGCAAAGGATGTCGAGGTGAGGAGGGCTGACATCTGTGCTAACATGGTTCTTTGATGCATGCCACCAAGGTGACTTCATGTGGGCGGATGGAAGTGCAGATAGTCTCCTGTCATGGTTTTGAAAGCTGCCCGACTTTTGTTTCACTCGTTTATAACTGCTGGCTTTCATAACACAGACTTCAGACAGATAACAATCCTTCAACTTCATACATAAAACCTTAACAACTGGATATGTCCTATAGCATCCAGATGATGTTTTGGGTGGGGCTGAGATGTCACAAGGTTTCTACAGAGTATGGAAATAATGAAAAGCTTAGAAAGAGTCATTCAGTTCTATGAAACGGTAAACACTCACTTTCTGTTTGCTTTATTCACAAATAAAAGCATGAAACTCCCCTTAATATAACCAGCTCTCTGGAAGTCTCTGTTCTCCCCTATGAAGACATCACGGTTAGGAACAAACCGTTCACCCGCCAGTTTCAGGAAAATGTATGTGTTGATTCCACCACCAGCACTTATTTCCATTTGAACATGAGCAAATAAATGGTGGTGGAGATGGATTGGCCTTACCTCACTCCAACCCCTGCCTGATGAGGAAAGTATTAATACCCACAGTAACAGCAGATCCTCAACAGAAGGAGGTGCAAACAGGCGAGAAAAACAGAAACGGCTCATAAGTTTTTACCTTTTTATAGCCGCCTCCATGCAGCCATAATTTAATACAAGCACACGTCAGAGTCCAAATTAAAGTGTTCGAAAAGCTTCAGAGCAGCAGAGCACAGCCAAGGGTGCTTTTTAAACTTTCTCCTCAGGTTTCATTTTTTTATATGTGAACTTGTCATTGGTTTTATTACTGAGTTATTACTTTATTTTGTACATTTTTAAACACATAAACTGACACATTTATCATTAATTGGACAGCTTTGTTGATGTCATCCTGCATCAGCTCCCATATCACCTACATGAGAATCCATTCTGGTCCTTCGGGCAAACCCATCAGTCTAACAGCAGTTTGTTAATATTTGCACTAATGTAATATATAATATAGAATAATAAAAATGGGCACAAATTTCCTTTTTTAATGAGTCATGAAAATCAAAAAGTGATGGATTTCAGTTGGAAGTGTACACATTTTTCCTGGAAAGGTTTTAGGGTGGGGACCATGGGTCAAACGATAGATCAGTCAAACACAGGATGTGCACCATGCTGGAGCCAGGAGGTAGAGTCCCAGACAAAGCTAGGTTGATTTAATTTAGCTGGCATAAGTTATTAAATGTACCTCAACATTCTTCTTTGTCCCGTGTTTCAACAAAACCCAGACCCTTTTCCGAGCTCAACCTAACCAAACTGCGGTTGTTTTCAATGACCAATTGCAACAGATGACTAGACCGCACAACTGTTGCTTTAGGTCAGGAGTTGGTTACGATTCGGGGTACAATATTTCATCAAAGCTGACTTTTGGATTCACAAGAGACACTGACAGCGGTCCCCCAGCCAAAGAGAAAAAGAGCAAACCCCTACCATACTTTGATGCCTAAACCAACAAACAGCAGTCACAGTTTGATTATGATTAAGCACCAGAAGTATGTAAAATCCAGAATATAGCCTGCACCAGTATAAAAGATGGAGTCTTTTTTGTGGGGGGTCTGCCAGAGGGTAAAGAGGTTCAAATTGTCCCATGTGTAGTTTTCTTTCCAGCAACATTTTTTTTGCCATGTGACAAATCCTGCAATTACAATCCTGCTAGCTACCAGTACGCAAGTTGAGAAAAGTGGCACCACCAGCCCGGCCCACCATCAGGTATCCCAGCATGCTTTTCACAATGAAATGGCTGCAAGCATTACACAGTGAATTTTAACCCACATCAGGTTGCTGGTGATGGTGGAAGCTGCACTTGTGGTTTTGACAGTGCATTTCCATGACAAATCCTTGGACATATTATAGCACCATCTTCTGGGTAAAAATACTTCTCTTTCAATTTAACCGGATATATACTTTATCGGATGCATCACACTTTTTAGATACAAACAAGGATTAAAAGAGTAAAAGTGTGCATCATAACTTCTTTTTTACTGTACTTGGTTAAGTAAAGGGAATGGGGTCTAGTTAAAATACAGTGAATTCAGAAAACTAAGAAAATATCACTGAAGTTGTGTTTTATATGTCCTTTAACCTAGAGTATGTTAATATAAGATCACTTTAAGTTTAAGGAACTCACCCCACTCTGCCGGGAGCAAGACCTGTGTTTATCTGAGTCATCTTTCCCCACCATACTCTACCCCCAAAGGACTTCCTGGCTCTGTACAGTACATCACACAACCTCATATATTACATTTTTGTGAATACTTTAAACTTCAAACTGCTGTGGAATCAGTTTTCACTTCATACAAAGACTTAACACACCACATGTGTCAGACTTGCACATGTCATGTTACGCTGCCTGCTCAGAAAGAAAAGGTAAGAACTTTGAAAGACAACTGTTCCTGAGATCCTCTTGACAGCATGACTTAATCAAAGTCAGCATGCAGCAGAAAGTCAGAACAGTGTGAACATTGACCCTCAGCAGGGCTGAGCTAACAGAGTTCAGATAAGAGGTCAGATGCCAAATATTCAGTCTTACACTGGGCCAGGTTCAAAAGTACGCCAGAGGTCTGCAGAGAATTTAAATCAAAGCCAGAGATGTGCCTGGTGAAGTGCTCTTTTTCTCCTGTGCTGGATCATACGAGCATTAACATTCAGCCCCTCATGAGGTGGTGGATCGAGCATGTGAAGCATCAACCGCTGCAGAGCCTCGAGTCAGCTTCAATTCAACAAAACAGAGGATAATAAGCGTTTGGGCAATCCTGCCGGTCTGTTGTTTTAAACTAAAGAGCACTGCTGAGCAGAGCTGAAACACAAATTCATAATCATCACAGTCAAATCATTTATTGTGTTTTTCATTATCCTGCAGATGGTATAACCCCGACCGGCACATGTGCTGTACTTTCCACTTCCTGAGTGACTTTGACTCAGTAACACCCAATGAGTCATGAAAATATGAGAGTCCTTTGAAACAAGCATTTTTTTATATTTCATGTATGAGGATTGAAAGCACAAGAACTGTACATTTAGTGCTTACACTAGATATGTTTATATTGTAACAGAAATACTAAATTAAAGCGCTGCAGCAGTGAGTAAGGGTGGGGCGTGTTTTGAGCTGAAATATCCAGACCAAAGAACTTGTTAAATAAATGAAGAAATCATTCATCTCTGATTAATGCATATGTTTGCTTGTTTATGTCAAAACATTTGCTACCATATAGTAGCAGTATAGTATAGTTGATAGTCGTTTCTCATGAAGTGTAAGGCCATCACAAAGTTGTAATCTGCACCGACAGCATTCATGTGTTAATCATGATGCAATTAAGGTCTGACATGAAAGCGTTATTTTTTAATCATGTTCTATTTCTTGTTCAGCCGCTGCAGTATTTTCCTGCTCCCTGCTACTATGATGACTTTGAGTTTGAGCTACCACCTATAAGTTAGGTGGTGCTAGGTGCAGCTAACCAGATCACAAAAGCTGACAGACCACTATTTAGGAGTGTGCAAATCATAACAGACCTCTGGAAGAAGTTTACTTCACATTTGCTAATTGTATGACAAGCAACTGCAGGCCAGTTTAACACTGATGAAGACTTAATTACATTCATTTAAATCCAAAATCAAGGTACTGCTAAGATTTGCTTCTCATTTAGTATATGTACTTAACAACAAGTTGCATGTATTCACCTATTTTGACCAGCTCCTGAGAATTTGTGCTGTTCATGTCACCAACATAACTATGGCTGTGTTTTAGCTTCAGAAAACTGGTTGATTGACATGGTCCACATGAGCATAGGGCTAAAAAATCTAAAAAATTCAGTTTTTAAGATTTAAACGAGAAGCTGACCAAACTAAATTTGATACGACAGAACAATGTTTTGATTTTATCGCGCAGATTGGAGCTATATTCAGTAAGAACTTGCAGCAGCTGTTTGTAGTAAAAAATGTTTGCACTGTGGGCACTTTTTCAAAAAACTATCTGGATCATTTGTGTCGAACGGTTCAGTGTTGCAAGTTTGATGTCAGCTGAGCAGAACATTTGGGAGATGATTAGTTGTACAAGATTTGAAAATCAAAGATTGATCGACTTCATAATTTCTGCAGACGTCAAGCATGTGGCTTAATCAGCCCTCATTTCGGTTCAAGTGCTAAGGAGCATGAACGATTGATTTGTTTGTTAAACTCCAAGTTTTAAACTTTAGCAGGTTACTTTAACCCCGACATCAGGACTGTTGGCCCATGAAGTCAGTGCAGGGAGTCTGGCACAAGACTGGACCTTTGGGAAAAGCTTGGTTTGGTTTCAAGTATGGATCGGCAGATTTCCCAGAAGAGAAAAAACAAGAGAAAGAAAAAAATTGGCAAAGTGAGAGAGACAGAAAGCTGATCTCCTGATCTCCAATAAAGATGACTTGATAATAGTAGTATCAATAGGATACCATGTACTGCCAGAAGTCTGCACTCTTAAGTAAAAGAGATGGTGAGACTTTGAGTTACTCTTTTGAGCTTCCAGCAGGTGGCTATATTCAAAAACCAAGCTACTATTCATTTCCTGAGGTGGGATAGAGCGATAACATCTGGACATACTCGCAGAGGCATCAGTCTAAATATGGAACTTATCTAAAGACAATTCTGTGGAGCCCTGACTTGAATAAGCGACCAGTTCAAGGGCTGCACTTGCCCTGAGTCAAACGCTGAGTAATCGTTCCAAGTTTGGTGGACCTGGCCCGAACTAAGGAAGTCTCTTTGTTGTTTCAAGGGGCCATTTGAGCGTGGTGTTGGAGTAGTAATTTCCCCTCACCAGATTTTTCACGTGTTATTTCTACAAACATGAACACATTATTCCAGGTCATCTCACAGAAAGGTCATTCATTAGAGAAGAAGTGAGGCAGCCTGGATACATTTCCACTGTCGCCAAATACAAACAAAGGACTCCTAATTAAAGTACACATTACACTAAGTGAGAAGTAAGTGTCATGTATGTTATGGTTATGATATATAAATATGTCTGGTATTTGCTTTCAAGCGTCATCAACACATCAGGGCCACAGCTGCTAATCTGTGCTGTCCTATCTGGATACTTGTGGTTAGCCAAGATGTTACACTGAGATATTTGTACAGCAGCCAAATACTTGAGGACATAACCAGATAAATACAAAATCCTCAGACAATAGAAGACAAGAAAACTTTAGAAAGCGCTGAAATAAAAAGTAGCATAGCCAGAATGGATATATCTCTAAAGAAAGGGTTAATCCAGGAACACTTTTTGCTTCCATTGATTTATTTTGCTGACATTTATATAAGTTTGTTTAAATCTGGTACAGTAAACTGATCTATAGTTATACCAATTCTGTTTCACATCCAGTTATCATGATGAGGAAAACAAGTAGTCTTGCAGTTGGTTTAACTGCAACTCAAACGCTAACCCAAGCTCCGAATGCTAACAACCACCTTACAGGATGACTCTTACGTCCTCTTTCTTTTTTCTATCGTGTCTCTCATGTATACCTTTTGACTGTGTATATAACGGATAACATGTCTTCATTTCCACCCACTCTGAGATGTGGAGTCAAAATACCACCAATAAAACGTCCACGATCTTTAAGGTGGGTCCACTGCAGAACAGATTCTTGTGCTGATCTGAAGCAAACACACGTGGTTATGGAAAGTTCAATGACTCTTATGTTAGTGTTTGTTACGTTTCTCCCACCACTCCTCCTCTACTTTGATAATTTGGTACAGAACACCGCAGGACTCCATGGTTTGACTCATACTCAATCTGTTAACAGTATGGAGGCAGAGTTTACCACCTCTACTGCAACCAGCAAGTAGGGGGAGCTCTAAATCTTTGGCTTCAAAGTCAGTGAGCTTTTACAGGTAATTTTAAAATACAGTCTTTGGTTCTTACTGCCAGTGAGCAATGCAACACAATGACCCTGTAGCCTTGTTTCTATTTTCATTCCTGTTGCACGTGCAGACATAGATGAGGAGCTCAAGTGAGGAGTGACCTGTGTAGTTCAGGCAGACAACTTGAGCTGCATTGCTGTACGTTAAATGTCCCACTCTCATAACCATCATCCAATCCTGCCCTCTGCCTCTCAAATTGGCGGTCTATTTAAACTGGGAAAATCTCCCATCTCTCCCTCTGCCTGTCAATGCCTCTGCTGCCTGCATGCCTATTGCTGAATTTTCTTTCATCCCCACCGCCACCCCAGCATCTACCTGCAGGCTCCGGGGGGTGTTCAGTATGTTTTGCTCATCACTCATCAATGTCTGCATGTAAACTTATCTTCAGGGAGTGATGAGGCCGGAGCCTGGGCGCTAATCTTGAATATGTATTGCTGCTACAATACACAATTTAAACGTGAGTTGTCTGACTGAAAATAGACAAACCAAACACAAGTACACAAACAGTTTACAGTCTTTGGGATCTGATTTCAGAAAAGAGAATAAAATTCCTCAGCTGACTTCAGAGCAAAAGTGGTGAATAACTGGAGCGTTGATAGAAATGTAGTGGAGCCAAAGTATGATAGTGTCTCTCAAATGTAGTGGATTAAAAGTAATAGGTCCCCCCCCCCAAATGGTACTAAATTAAAGTACAGATACTCAAAAAATGTACTTAAGTACATTTACTTTGTTAATGTCCACCACTGATTGTCTTCTATAAACTGTTTGTTTTTAGCATTTTTTTGTTATCAAGGTTTTTCCACAGTGAGGCAATCAGCAGCTGGTTTATTTACTGAATTCATCTGATAATCAGCTGAAACACAAAAAAGGAAAAGAGAAAACTTCCTGGCTTGCGACGCACCCAAAAAATCAAACAAACCTCCAACATTTGGCCCGGCTCTTAATGCCAGCCTCATAAACACGAAGCATTACATCCAAGGAATACATAAGAAGTAGGATCAGAGAGAAGGAAAAAACACTTTCATAGTTATATTTGTGGAACAATAAATGTGAATGTGGTGCAGTAGAGTGAACACAAATAATAAAAAGGATACTTGTAGAGGTAAAATGTGACTCAACTGTTAAACAAATGATCATTTCAAAGCACAGAGGATTATGACATGATGTACAGTTAATATTTAATTTGCTGTTTGCCTTCCTTTAGTTATACAGAAGTAACTACTTTATGTAACAAGGTTTGAAAGTTTTGAATCAGAGCTGTTTCTAAGTTAACATTTTGTTTACTGTAACCTCAGGCTGCTGGCTCAATTAGGCTGGTGAGAACTGGACTCTAAGAGATGCAGCAGATGTTAATCACTGTGTGTGTGTGTGTGTGTGTGTGTGTGTGTGTGTGTGTGTGTGTGTGTGTGTGTGTGTGTGTGTGTGTGTGTGTGTGTGTGTGTGTGTGTGTGTATTCAGGTGTTGCAGTAAAATGCTCACAGATGTCACTGAAAGAGAGAGAGAGCAGAGTGGGGATCTGAAGGAGAAAGGCAGTGGAGGGGGGAACTTGTGGCTAAGTGAGGAAACAGAAACTTATCTCATTTCTGGAGAACAAGATTTCTTTTTTCTTTTTTATTTGTAGTCTCTGAAACTGTTCTATTGCTTGTGAGTGCTTATGTTTGTGGGCTGTACTTGAGTAAAAGAGTGTTTTCCTCTTTTTCTGTAAACCAATTCAAGTTTTAGGCATAAAAGATAACATCCTTATCAAGTGACGCCTTTTTGGCCAGGCGTTTGGTCTTGGCTTAGTGTTAGCATTAAAAATGGAATCATGATAAGCCATTTATTGAGAGTCGACAGTAGTACTGTGGTGATGATATTCATACTCTGACCTTGGATCAATCCTTGTTAGATAAAAGTACCTTTTTTCTTCAAGCTAGAAACTTAAATTTTGGAGATGGTCCTGGATTCAGTCATGCTTCGTGGTCACTTATAACAAAGAAAGTTGGCTTACAAGATAAGATGCTGTACAATGATGATGCTGGTCTTAAAATCATTTTAACTCACACCTCACTCCTGTAAGCACCTAAAGTTATATACTCCAATCCCTTTGGATTATAACTATCCACTGTCTGAACACACCTGGGCCACAGCAGAGAGTCATAACAACATTTGAGTGTCCCACCCAGAGTGTGATGTCAGAGGAAAATGGTTGTAGTGTGAATATGTTGAATAGAAATCTTCACTCAGGGGTCTGGATTTTTAGCAGAGGAAGTGTTCATATTTCTATTATGGGTATGCTTGTAGACCGAGCAGTGTTCATAACATGTCAGCAGGCCTTGGTGTATGCAGAAAATCTGTCAGTGTGGAGAACAAAAGCAGGCAGACACCACTGTAGTGATACCAGCTCACATCAGTGGTATTCTGCTGATGATTTATTATCTATTCAGATATCTGCATGTAAGTGAACAAGCCATGCTAGTTCCTGGTTTTAACTTGCGGGACAAACCAGCTTAAGGCTGTGTTGCAAAAACCCGTCGGCAGTTAGACCTGAGAGAAGGATCGATCCAAAGTATGCTTTGTTTTTCTCTCGAAGACAGACATGTCAAAGTTTGTACTTTTGACTAATCGTTGTCATGATGTCGTTATTCCAAAAAAGATTAAGACCTTTAAGTGATCCCAAGAAAATAGGTTTCTGTTTCGGGATTATTCCTCCAAACTAAGCCAGAGTGAAGCCTCTGTGTAACTTACTATCTACTATTGAACTGAGACAGACTTGAAACAGATGAATGGTCACTATTCCAGATGATGTTATGGACCAAGAAATTACAGAATTGAAATTGCAGACGCTACATAGAGAAGAAAGACATGGCTGAAAAGCTGAAAGTAACTGCTGGCTACACCACAACTACTGTAAAGATTGCATCCATTCCCAGAGGCATATATATCATCAGACCATGATAGCTGATGATTGTCGATAATGATGGGTTCTGAGATTGGATATCTCGCGGCCTCACAGTGATTATGAGACAAGTAGTCCAGCACCTAAGGCCATATAACAGAATAACATATCTTTATATTACATCAAGCCAGTCAAACTGTTGCTGTTAGCTTCCTATACTTACGTATGCATAAGCTTCTTATGAACTATTAACAAGAAAGTAGGTTAGTGTATTCCCCAAAAGGTCAAATTACTCATTGAGTGTTTTCCGAGCTATGAAATGAAATGTGGGTGTTTGTGTGTGAAACTGTCACTTCATAGTTTTATTTGTGTGAGAAAGTTTTTCTGCTTGTATGTTTTCTCAGTGTGAGTGTGCGTGTCTCTGTGTGTGAGGCGTTGCTAAGGGGAAAGCACCAAAACAAGGCCAAAAACTATTTATACAGGCTATTTCCTCTGCAGGGATGAACCCAGCCCATTAAATCTGCCAGCAGACCTGACGTTCTGTAAAAGTACTCATCACAGTGTGCATCTGTTTCATCTTAAATTATGTCTTCATAGAAACTTGGCTCTATTCCTGTTATTTGTAGTACTTCAGATCAGCGGGGATGATCAGGGAGAAGAAGAAAGGCTTTCAGGTTGTCGTTTTTCTGCTTTGTCATCTCGAGTTTCAGAGCTCAGCATTTCAGCATCGGTCACAGTTACAAACACTGAGACATGTAATCATGACTGAGATCTTTTATTTGTCATCTCTGCACCGTGGGAGGCTCCCACCTTCCCCTTGGTTGGGCTTTTATGTATTTTACTTAGGCACGCTGTTTTGTTTGAGGAATGAACCGTTGAAACCACAATGGGAAAAACTCCATGTTTTTCTCATCAAGGCTTTTGGATGCATTTTAATTGTCTATGATCTGCGCTGAGCTGTTTATCACTCATGAGCTGACTGAATCACAGATTTATCTTCAGTCATTTAAGGATAAAATCATTAAAATATGTAGTGAAATATTAAACATGTTGAATTTGATGGAGAGAAACTTAAGAATCATTTACGCAAAGTTCAGTAAATGTGTAGAGGCAACTTTTAGCAAAAACCCTCTTGGCCACTTCTGCAGGATGTGATATTTCTGACTTGTGTGTTGTCAAACAGGTTTACTAAAAAATGAAATGGATGCTGTATAAAATTAAATAAACTGAGAATTTATTAAAGATATTGACTAACAAAAATCATTTCTCTAGTTGCTATTAACTTATATTTTTACTAAAGAAACAAAACTATAAAAAAAAACGATAAAGCTACGATTAGAAAATATGTCGCTCCTTGTCCTGCTCAGATAAAAGCACACATTGCAGCGCACATGCTCAGTTGCTCCCATTTTAGCAGCACCAATTACCTGCAGCATGACAAATAAAGGCACATACACTCTAATTACTCTATGGCTCAAACAAAATTATTAACATAGGATTGGGATTCCTGCTCCTAATACAGACACACTCTATAGCATCACCAAGAAATGGAGGAACTTTGAAAGACAAAAGCTAAATAGGAAGCAGACAAGCCTAACAGCTGGCCAAGAGGGAAAAAAAGCAGCAGAAAAAAGAGAAGTTTAAGGCCCACGAGGAGTTATAAAATGGAAATGTGTTGTGCACATGAGGAGCACAGCTGCATACCATCCTTCAGTAAAGCCATTTCCTTTGATTTCCCTCACTCTTATCTGGATTAAACACTGATATTCTGGAGTGACACCAAGCCGTCCAGATGATGCACACTGGTGGATATTTTACTAACGTGGCCGCTTCAGTTCTGTACCTGGATCTTCATCTGGTCCGCATGAAACAGAGCTCATAAAATGTAGCCTACAGATATATAAATTTAAATGTGGTTAAACTTTATTTAAGTGTTTTGGTTCTCAGCTCTGATACAGAGTTGATCAGTCTCATCAGTCGTGTTTCTGCTCTGTTTCAGCGCCAGTAGCCTGGAACCTACAGCTGAAGATATGCACAACTTCTATTTTTGCAGGGTTTCAGAGCTTGCATCAATCAACACAGAGCAGATCGAACGAGACAGGAAGTCAGGCACTGAAACAAAAGTGCAACATCCTGTTGATTATCAAAATAAAGCAGTTGACGCCAGATCGTATTTCACTTAACCACAACAACAACAAGAATGTCTCAGTGAGCGGAGCCAACAGGTCAACAGGTCAGAGGTTTTCAGAGGCCGATGACGATAACATGAATGAATAGGAGCTCATCGCTGAGGTAGAAAACTACTGATTCCTTAGTTGCCCTGGGAAATACTTAGTCTAATGGAATGGAGACAGACCAAACATGGATCTGGTTGCACTATTTCTCTAGTCGTGCTGAAACTGCTCGCTTAGGCTTGGGCCATCCACCCCAATCACCTCCACTCCTTATCATCAGTGTCTCAGTTCAGCTTTCAAATGTGCACTCTTCATCACATGCTGCATCCTTCCTTCATCATCACAATCAGCATGAGTGTCTAGGCAGCATCTGCAGGTTATCGTATCCTGCAGTCGGGCTTATCACCACTTTGAAGATTTGAAGACATGTCAATGGGGTCTAACTGCAAAGAGGTTTATCATCCATTTCTATATCTTGTAAAAACGAATCATTGTTCCCTCAAAATTAAGTCTCCTGATTGAAAGAGAAGCTACATGCAACCTGTCAAGATATGACAAGTTTTTGGATGTTGAGATTGTCTGGTTTCTGTCTGTAGTCTAAGAAGTATTGTCCACTAACCTTTCAGTAGACTTTGATTGTAAGCAGAGTTAAATCCTTTTGGAGAGCAATACAGGCAGGACGCAATCTGTCCATAATACAATCCGGGATCTTCCAGCTGGTTATCTGACAGTGATGCAGATTTTGACTCCCTCTAAACCATCATCTGCATGTCAGAGCGGCGAACAGTCCACTTCTTAGAGATGTTTAGATGTTAGCTGGTGAGTTCTGTGAATGTGCAACAGGATATCAACATAGCACATTCTCAGGCACAGACCATTGCACTCTTGCAATTTATGATGCCCAAATGACTTTGAATTAAGCCAAATATTGCAGTTAAGAAGTGGTCTTCAACAGCAATGGTGAAATAAAAAGCATATATTGTACACAGAACATGTTAACTGTGAAAGTGTGGCCATGATCTAAAGTAAAGTCCAGTGTTTTCTGTCTCTGTGTCCTGACTTTTATTTTGAAGAGAGAATTACTAATGCCGTTGAAAATGCAAACCACCAAATGTCATTACTCAGTTCTTTCTTTTTGAAACTCACTCACATGGCTCTGTTATTTTTTTTATTAACCGCTTTGAGCTGAAGAGCTCTCTTACATGGCCCTTCACGTGATGCACATATATTTCCAAACTCATTTTGGGTTTGGAAAGCTTTTCTGGAATATTCCTCCGTTAGTTGAAACGACCTCAGGCCCATGTTACACCTCCTCTTACATGACAACGAAGGAGCTGCTGGCCACACCTCCTTCCTACACCACCCACTCATTCTTCCTGGGAGGTAGAGGCAAAATAGGAACAGGTACAGTGACATTTTGAGGAACAAATCATTTGAAGATATCCTTCGAGCTTGTTTGAAGAGTCTGCGCTATCATCCGCGGGAATGAAATGTATGTTTCTGTTAAATCAGGGGGATACCTAGTATTTGAAGACTTTCTGTAAATGTCTGATCTGCAGAAAAGTAGAAGCAGTTTCTTTGGCTCCCACTCGTCCCCACAAAAGAGGCAGGGACTGAATGTCTTTCCAACACTTAACTGTTGCTGTAACTTGCTTCTGGTGGATCACATCTCCCTCTCGCTCTGCCAAGTGCAGCCCGCAGTCCCCCCGCCTCCGGTGCTTCTCTGACTCACTAGTCCGACAGAACAATGCCCACCATTGAACCCTCAATGGGTGTCTTTAATTGACAGCTGGAATATATTAATACCGTGGCCAGTAGCTATGGCTACTCCCGCAATAAATGCATACGTACATATTCATGAATGAGAATGCACTTTCAGATGGATTAAGGATGGAAACATGGTGTGGCTCTGTCTCGTAGTCCGTAGTTGTCCTGAAAAGGCTCTTCACAGTTGCACATGTTTATGGGCTGACTCATGATACTGTCACCTTTTCCAGCCCTGCTCCATGAGTGGTATTTACCTTGAGAGGTTATAATTTCCATGATTTGTATAAATGAGTTGGCTTGCTTGACATCTGGGAATCATTTTTTCTAATCAGGGTTGGGGTTTTGTTAAATTGATGTATTATTTAAGAAAATGTTGTAAAGCCATCATTGTTTCTGCACCAGAAAGCTAAGAGCTCCATCTTTCAAGTCATTATGATATACATTTGTGGTTATTTCGTTTCCCAACAATACATAGGATGTAAAACATGGTGAAAAGTAAGGGCTGAAGAGGGAATCCCTGATCTTGCTGTGGGAGGTTGTTTTTTGGTCACCCTGAGAGCTAGGGCTAACTTACAAATCTTGTATAACCCTTGGGTTTATCAGATTATACAGATATTAACTCAAGATGCTCTTAAAAGAGACATCCCCAAGAGCAAACAGGGGGTCTAAAAACAGGATTTAAAAAATGCAAAGATACAAGTCAGATGTTTGCTTTTTTAAGTCACAGTAGCAGTGCTTTTAACGGCTATTGCAGTTTACTGACTACCATAATTTATTAGGTAAGGTTGAATAGATTCAAGGGAAGTTATGCTTCGAGAATAACAGCAAGTAAAATATCGATGTATGCAATCGCGGACTGATTTGTTTTGCAGGGTTTGAGGTTTAATGTGGCTACAGGTTGGTTTGTTTTTCTGACTCGCTTTAAATCAAACCAAGGCTCAGGCAACATGGATGCTCAACCAGCTGTTTGCAAGTGGACACTTTGCAGCCAAGCATGACTCATTTCAAAAGAGCATCCAACTCGCTGTCATGACACTAAAGGTATCTTACATCTGTACCGTGTAATCATGAAAGCCTGAACTATGCAGCCGGGTGTACAGTGTGGTGGAGGGGACAGAGCCAGGCATCTGACAGAGTGGAATAATGTTTAGGACTCTAGATGTTCTGCTTTACAGGTTCACTGGGGGGAGCAGCTGTTACGTAATCTCAGAGGCACGACAAACGCTTCAGCATGGGAGTAAAACAAACACTGCTTTAAAAGAATGGATTGCCGTACCCTAGAGCTGCATATACAGTACCTTTAACCACTGCTGTATTTAGCTGAGGCCTCTTTAGGATAGTGTTTTGACTGCAGGGCGAAAGGTCACTGTCCATTTTAGATCACTGGAGCTCAGATTGAACCTTGGCTAGTCTGCATCATAATAATGATTTATTCTAATTGTGGTGCTTAAGTTTGTCAGCGCTGGTCATTTTACACTCAGTTTTGGAGTGCATTTTGTTTGTCCACTCCTCCTCAAGCATCCTCTCCTCCCTGATTCCAGATGTTTTCTGTTACTATTAAAAGTCTGCTTTATTTTCTTTGTCTTTCTCTTTTCGTGCATGCAACAAAAAAGAGTGGAGCTCTGCCTTTTCTCCACGTGACTTCAGATATCAAGGGAAATTTAGCACCTTATCAATAACATATGACCATTATTTGCACACTCAGCAGCTGATTCAGAGAAGCAGTGTGTTGGAGTTTGTGGCGTCTTGTCCATTGGTGTCACCCTCCAGTCCTCTATGAGAACATTTGGTGGTTGCAAAACTTGTTGAAAGGACACAAAGGCTTCTCTAGAGAGTGTTTTATTTTCTTGTTTTGGATTGCTGTAGAAACATGGTATTGCAACATGACAGGCCCTATAACAAGTGGGTATGACTCAAACAAACAAACTATACTCACAAGATACAAGTCAGCCCTGTGATACACACAAGATTTAACACGCTTTGATGCACAGATAAAAAAGAAAAAGGGAAAACTACAACGTACACATTTTAAGAAATGTGATCATTAACAGAAAAAGAGGTTTTAAAGACGACAGGAGTGCAGCAAAAATGAACATGTGCCTTGCGTCCAGATTAAAAATCCTGTGGAGAACTTTTGGTTTGTTGATTTTGGTGCCCCCTGTGGACAAAATGGTACCCCTTATCCCTCGGCTTATTTTTCGTCACACCTTGTTTTCTTCTGATGGTCGAAAGTATGTCTTATCAAGAATCTCTGTGGTAGAAGTCATCCAAAAAATATATATTCTAGCTTGCTGTTAATCACTTTGTCTTACATCAACCCTACAGCAATGATTTCAGGGATTAAAAATAACCATACAGGGAAATAACATGTTTGTGTTGATACTTTCATTTGCTTTTGTAGTTCATAGAGAGGCATTAAAATCAATGTCCACTGTCTGATAACCAGCCAACAACTCCTCACAGAGCTTTAACCACCAGCACTGTCCTTTTAAGAGAACCATCTAACTGTGACGTGGGAAACGTATCCATTAAGTTCATGTTCTCATTGATTCAGCATAAATGAAGAAAAAGGAAGAAGTGCCTTCAGGCAATTCTAATGTGCCTAGTTCAAAAGTGAAACAGTATAAAACCACACTGTGTAAGTGTTCAACATCAATCTACTTGCAGAAATCCCTGCTGCTACTTTGACAAATATACTGTATATTAATTTCTCAGGGAATGAAAAGACAGAAGCTCTCATTTCAGCTACTTATACATGAATAAAATCGTGCTTATAAATGTTTGTAGTTGCAAATATGTTCCGAAATACAGCATGCTGGACCTTTTTAAGTGAATGTTTCAAAGTAAAAAAGCATAACCTTTGGTTTTACACCTTACAGTATCACATTATTTGACCTTCAACCTCCAGGATACAGTCTTTAAACCAATTACCCCGAGGGAATGTATATTTGATTGATTGATTGATTGATTGATTGATTGATTGATTGATTGATTGATTGATTGATTGATTGATTGATTGATTGATTGATTGATTGATTGATGAGTTTAAACGTTTGGACCGTCATCATCAGACCTCAACTGGAGCATCAAGTTTCTCTCTGTGTTCACTGTAAGTAAGGCAGTAAGGCTCAATAAGCTGCTTAGCATTCTTATTTTTCAGACATGGAGAAGTTTTCTGTGTTAGTTTTTTCTTTGTGCTCCATTTGAATAATTTTCTAACTCAGCAGGATAAATATCTTCTGTCTGCAGCCACTGAAAAATGCTGCTGCTGGCCTGTACACTGTAAAAGATGGGAGTATTACTCCAGTCCTAGTTACCCTTCACTTATTAGTGTAGCTTTTGGAGTTGGATTCTATAACACAGCCAGATCACTGCATGGGATCTTGTGGCTGGGCTCTTTTGCCAGAAAACCTGGAAAGAATGTGATTGTGCACACAGCTGTTGCCCCCCTCTAACCAGATGCTTTTGGAGCTGGATCGGTGGGAACTCTGGACCCAGAGGACACACAGTGATACAGAGAAGAGGAGAAAATTTCAATTAAACTGTACTCCCGTACTCTCCCTATACCATCTGCACCATTGTGGATTAAAAAGTCTGCATTAGTTTCCTTGGTACAGCTACTAGTTGAAGGTAAAGTTATATTTTGGAGATAACAGTGATTATTGATGATGCTTTACAAATTAGAGTCTGCAAATGTAACACCTATTTCCTGCTGTCTCAAGATGGTTCAACCGAATGGCTGAAAACCATTTCCAAGCATCAGATTTGGCATCTCATATTTAAATGTAAGGGTGGAGCAAGGGCAGGCCTCAGAATTGAAAGGCCAAGTAAACAGCAACCTCTGAAGTTGAAAAATGAAGCCAATACAAAGCACAGAAAACTGCAGTTCCTCATGTGTCCACTTGAGTCTGCCTCCAAAGCTCTGGATATCCCATTGGGTCTTATTTTAGTATTCACATTTTGATACAAAATTAAACAGGTTTACAACCTGGCAAAAAATCAAGATATATAGGATGATTTATTTTCATAACATCTGTTTGAAGATATTTAGAATAAGAGTAATTCATTGATTTGCATAATAAGGGGTGTGGCTGAGTTGACTGACATGGAGCGGTGATGTTTTGATTTTCAAGATTCGTTTATATTTCATGTTAAATGTGATATATTTTGTGATGATGGAAAAAACACAGGAAAAATTGCAAAACGTACTCTCTGGGAACAATGAACAAACAAAAGTGAACAGTTGAAACCTTCCATTTAATGTATTTATTATGGAATCTAAACTGCCCCACAGCAAGAAGGTTCCTGGTCCAAATCCCCGGTCCGGCAGGTTCCTATCTGTGTGGAGTTTGCATGTTCTCCCCGTGAGTTCTCCGGCTTCCTCCCACAGTCCAAAAACATTCTAATCAGGTTAATTGGTCACTCTACATTGCCCATAGGAGTGAGTGTGTGAATGGTTGTCTGTCTCTCCATGTTTTCCCTGTGATAGGTTGGCGACCTATCCAGGGTGTACCCTGCCTTCCACCCAATGTCAGCTGGGAAAAGCTTCAGCCCCCAGGGACCCC
Organism: Notolabrus celidotus; assembly: GCF_009762535.1. Lineage (NCBI taxonomy): Eukaryota > Metazoa > Chordata > Actinopteri > Labriformes > Labridae > Notolabrus > Notolabrus celidotus. Next base: position 8,687,948 of record NC_048281.1, on the reverse strand, counting down.
AAACGGCACAAGCAGTCAAGATAATGGAAATCTAAACTACTATGACAGGGTTTAAGGTCTATAATCAGAAAGCACACAAAAACACTGTGATACAAGTTCACAACTATTGAGATAGTTATTTAGCTATGACACCCCGTCCATCTGACACCTGGTCACATCCATCTTTCTTAATTCCTGTGAATTCATCTTCTTCGTCTCACAACTGGCTGATTTTTTTCATGGTTCATTTTCTCATGAACATCCTTTGTGTCCAGTTTTTATGCCGCCAGTGGAGACTCCCCCTGTTGACCACTGGAAAGAATGCGGGTTTAATGAACTTTCACATGGGTGGAAGTTTTCAGACCCAGAAGCTCTGTCTGATGCTTTTATAGAGACTGTGGTCAGTTTTTGTCATTCTCCTTCACAGATACTCAACACAAAGTCGTCCTCACGAGAAAGAAAAAAAGAGAAATGGTCAGCGTTCCTCTCTTCTCTCTTTTTATAGATCATGCAGCACTCTGTGAAAGACCCATTTCTGCTGCAGCCCTGAAGCTCTCACTGTAAGCCTTTGTCATTTGGTCCAAACATCTCTCACACAAGAGAAAAAAAGAGAAGAGCGTTGACGTGCAGCAGTACCCAGCTGGATGTGTGAAAGGAAAGTTTTGCAGCCTAAACCCTCCTCTTGTAAAACGGGGATTCCCATGAAACTGCTGGCGCTGTAACTCCTGTCAGACGACATACAAAGGACCTTTGAATACTTATTTAATGCATATCTGTGTCCCGGGCTGCTGACTAACTTCACTTTTAAGTCACATTCAAGTACAATGCAACTACTGGAAATGATCTGATTACAACATTACTGCTTACTTATGATGAAACTAGTCTCCATCACCTGGAAACAGTCACTTTAATGACAAAGACAAACACTTTTCTTCTGCTCTGTAATAAAAGTGAAGATGTTAGATGAATGAACAAAAAAACTGACAAACCTGGTTTTATTGTCTTGGCTCTTCTGCCCTCCTTTTTTTTTCCCTTTCTTAGAGTTAGGGGAAATTTGCCCATTTCCTGCTGATATGTTCTCATCCCTGCATTCTATTGAAAATGCCTTCTTCCTGCTTTCAAATGTTTACTGGATCCAAATTGCTTAAGAGGAGGACGCAAACTCTAGGGATAAACAAGGAAGAGATGATAACCTAAGCTTTATCTAAGTAGCTCTTGTATTCTGGAAAAAGGGAACAAACATACAGACAAGATGATGTCAAACTGCATTATAATGACTCAAGTGAAGAAACATGTTGAATGAAACTTCTAGCTGAGCTAGATAGCTCTCCACATCCACTCTTTCCAATTGTTTGAGATCTTTTCTGCTTCAATCTCCCGCTTTAGTCATCTTTGTATGCTCAGTAAAGAAACAAGTGAATAAAAGCTAAGACAAAATCCTCAAGAGTCCATTTCAAACGGGAGTGATTGTAGCTTCTGTCCATGTCTCCTGTGTTTTATGATTCTAGGTCAGTGCAGGGTTGACACCAGTAGGGGGAGTTTAAAACCAGATGGCTAGAGTTTTCCTATCCGTGTCCCTGCACAGAGCCCCTGAGGGGTCATGGAGCTAATTTTTTCCTGGAACACTTTTACTTTCCCTTAAAATAAGTTTTGTTTCTCCTCCCAGTTTTTGATTTACCTTGCAGAGCTTCTTGCATTCCCTCTGGTCCATAAAGAAACAGAGACAACTGTGTTTTTCCTGACAAATAAAGATGTCAAAGCTTTGGTCAGTTGCTGCACTTTAGATGTGAGAGAGGATGTGTCTCATAGATTTAAAATGGATGTAATGCTGACTCTTTGTAGGACAGGTGTTCTGGAAGTGACCTGAGATGATTGTGCCGTTTGTCTGCAATGACCAGATTTCTGAACTGTTAAGCTCAATTGGGGACACATCTGTTTTATATGAGAAAAGCCCTGAGATCTCGGCTTCATTTGTGAAAGGTGAAGGTGTCTAACTGGACTGTATCAGCATTCATACTGATCTTTTGTTTGCAGGGAAAGCAAAACTTTAGATTAAGAAAAACAAAACACACAAGTTTTGTAGGGAATGCAGTATGTTCAGAGGAAATCAGTCCCCACTATGACCCCCTGCGGTGTAAGACTCTTTGTTGTAATCTTTTGCTTTGTGGGTAACGTTTGTCGCTGTGCTCCATCAGTTTATGAGATATTGCTTTATTTATGTTTGCAAATGCCGATAAGTGGAAGTCATTGCCTTGTTTTTCTCTATGATTTGGTCAGTGTAAGAAAATTAAACTTTGTCAGGGTTCCCACGCGTCCTGGAAAACCTGGAAAACAGTTGACCAGTTTTCCTGTACTGGAAAACACCTGGAAAATGGGAGAAAAAGTCAAATGTCCTGGAAAATCACATATAGTCCTGGAAAATTATTCCAACGTGGCTGCGTGCGACCTGACCCGATTAATAAAACACATCCCCATTCATTGAAAGTTGAGTGCATTGAGCTCAATTACCGTACTCTAGCTGGAGGGGAACCATAGCGTAGGATTAGGGTTAGGGTTAGGGTTGTGATTAGGGTTAGGGTTATGATTAGGATTAGGGTTAGGGTTAGGGTTATGATTAGGGTTAGGATTAGGATTAAGGTTAGGATTAGGGTTAGGATTAGGGTTAGGGTTAGGATTAGGATTAGGATTAGGTTTAGGGTTAAGATTAGGGTTAGGGTTAGGATTAGGGTTAGGGTTAAGATTAGGGTTAGGGTTAAGATTAGGGTTAGGATTAGGGTTAGGATTCGGGTAAGGATTAGGGTTAGGATTAGGGTTGTGATTAGGGTTAGGGTTAAGATTAGGATTAGGGTTAGGGTTAAGATTAGGGTTAGGGTTAGGATTAGGGTTAGGGTTAGGGTTAAGATTAGGGTTAGGATTAGGGTTAGGATTCGGGTAAGGATTAGGGTTAGGATTAGGGTTGTGATTAGGGTTAGGGTTATGATTAGGATTAGGGTTAGGATTAGGGTTAGGGTTAGGATTAGGGTTAGGGTTAGGATTAGGATTAGGTTAGGGTTAAGATTAGGGTTAGGATTAGGGTTAGGGTTAGGGTTGTGATTAGGGTTATGATTAGGATTAGGGTTAGGGTTAAGATTAGGGTTAGGGTTAAGATTAGGGTTAGGATTAGGGTTAGGATTCGGGTAAGGATTAGGGTTAGGATTAGGGTTGTGATTAGGGTTAGGGTTATGATTAGGATTAAGGTTAGGGTTAAGATTAGGGTTAGGGTTAGGATTAGGGTTAGGGTTAAGATTAGGGTTAGGGTTAGGGTTAGGGTTAAGATTAGGGTTAGGGTTAGGATTAGGGTTAAGATTAGGGTTAAGATTAGGGTTAGGGTTAGGATTAGGGTTAAGATTAGGGTTAGGGTTGTGATTAGGGTTAGGGTTATGATTAGGGTTAGGATTAGGGTTAGGGTAAGGATTAGGGTTAGGGTTAGGATTAGGGTTAGGGTTAGTGTAAGGATTAGGGTTAGGATTAGGGTTAGGATTAGGGTTAAGATTAGGGTTAGGATTAGGGTTAGGGTTGTGATTAGGGTTAGGGTTGTGATTAGGGTTAGGGTTATGATTAGGGTTAGGGTTAGGGTTAGGGTTAGAACTAAACTTAAGCAAACAGAACCAGAACCAAACCAAAGCTAACCCAACCAGAACCGAACCAGAACCGAAACAGAACCGAACAAGAACCGAACTGAACCGAACCAGAACCGTACCAGAACCGAACCAGAACCGAACCAGAACCGAACTGAACCGAAACAGAACCGAACAAGAACCGAACTGAACCGAAACAGAACCATACCAGAACCAAACCAGAACCGTACCAGAACCGAACTGAGCCAAAACAGAAGCCTACCAGAACCGAACCAGAACCGTACCAGAACCAAACCAGACCCGAACCAGAACCATACCAGAACTGAACCAGAACCGAACCAGAACCGTACCAGAACCGAACCAGAACCGTACCAGAACCGAACTGAGCCAAAACAGAAGCCTACCAGAACCGAACCAGAAACGGACCAGAACCGTACCAGAACCGAACCAGACCCGAACCAGAACCATACCAGAACTGAACCAGAAGCGAACCAGAACCGTACCAGAACCGAACCAGACCCGAACCAGACTCATACTAGAACCGAACCAGACCCAAACCAGAACCGTACCAGAACCGTACCAGAACCGAACCAGAGAAGAACCTAACCCAAGCAAACAGAACCAGAACCAAACTCAAGCAAACAGAACCAGAACCAAACTCAAGCAAACAGAACCAGAACCGAACCAGAGAAGAACCTAACCCGAACCGAACCAGAACCGAACTCAAGCAAACAGAACCAGAACCAAACTCAAGCAAACAGAACCAGAACCAACCTCAAGCAAACAGAACCAGAACCAAACTCGAGCAAACAGAACCAGAACCGAACTCAAGCAAACAGAACCAGAACCAAACTCAAGCAAACAGAACCAGAACCAAACTCAAGCAAACAGAATCAGAACCAAACTCAAGCAAACAGAACCAGAACCAAACTCCAGCAAACAGAACCAGAACCGAACTCAAGCAAACAGAACCAGAACCAAACTCAAGCAAACAGAACCAGAACCAACTCAAGTAAACAGAAACAGAACCAACTCAAGCAAACAGAACCAGAACCAAACTCGAGCAAACATTATTAATGTCCTCAGGTTGGCATTGAGAAAAATCTGATGCGTGGGGCTGATCCGATTTCTCCTCTTAGTGAGTATTTGCCCTGTCTTTAAGAAGACTCTCTCTGAAGGAACAGATGACGCCAGGATACACAGCCTCCCCTCCATCACCTGTATCCTATATCCTCACATGTGATTGGCCGTATGGCCGCCATGCTGACCAATCAAAACAAAGTTCTGCTGTGAGCAGAGCTGGGGCTGACCACTAAGCTAAGCAGCGAAAGGAAAAAACTGGGAGCCGGCTCTCTCTTGATGCAACCGGCTCTTTTGATTCACTATAAAGCATCGGCTCTCAGAGCTACAGCTTTTGATCATGACACATCACTAATGTGCTTAATCTGTGTTACAATTATGAGGGGGCCATGGACAATTTTCTCACCTGTAAGAGGTTCCTGGCTCCAAAAAGTTTGAGAACCCCTGCTCTAGCTAGTAGGAGTCCAAATTCCAGATAGTGAAAACAAACGGAACAAAAAGAGCGACTTCACAGAAACTCCACGTTGTAGACATCACTGATCATAATAGACATCGCCATGCAGGAAGACAGTTTACATTTTTCTAAATCTCTGAGAGATCTTCAAATACAGAGTGTGTCTTTACACCGGTGCGATTTTTTCAGAGTTTATGGTAACTCAAATAAAAAACATGACATTCGCTTTGTTTTATATTGACCACTTAGCAGGATGAATATCATGATTAAGCAGGTATATTTTGAGTCTGAGTTGAGTTGAGAAACATTTGTGGCCATTTTTGTCATTCAGTTCTATTTAGGTCATTAAAGCACTGATCCTCTGATCATTATTATTAATATTTCTTTATTTCAGTAAGGCAGCTTCCCGATTCCTTTGCAGGCTCTTTTGTTTTTTTCTTAGCTCATTTTATATTTTTTGCGAAAAGAGAAAGCTGAGATGAGAGTTGCCCATCATTGTTACTTGGTTGCACTAATAAAGTGAAGTGCTGTACATCTGTGGTTGCATTATTCTATTATCAATTTGCCATCATTTTTAAGTATGAAAGAGATGATTTCATTGATAGCCATAGAATGCATGTCTTTCAATGTAGACTTCCACTGAGAGGAACATATTAGACTATTTAGGAACTAAATTAGGAACTACATTTAGACTGTCATACCAGCTTGATCATCAATGAAAATGTCCTGGAAATGTCCTGGAAAATGATCTCTGGAAAAGAGTGGGAACCCTGTTTGTACTAGCACTGATGAATCACAGAAGTATCCTGGACAACAAATGTCACTGTACCACTGTCATGGGGATTGTTGTGGACTTTGAAGGTGCAATGAGTAGGAAATGGAAATATTTAGTGATATCTAGCCATCAGATTCTAAATTTAAATGCTCCCTTGATCATCCCCCCTGACATTGAAGCTCCTGAAGTGATGGTGGCCTTCAAGGACAAGAAAGTTAAGTACTTACTTAAAGTAAGTAATGTTTGTTAGACCACGGACATTTTTGGAAGCAAGGGCAGCCTTCTCTCTTTTTTCAGATGTTGCTATTGTTATCAACTGAGGACTATCTGTGGATCTCTTAGATCTGCAACACCCTGCCTTTATTACTTTTCTGTCTTGTGTCTACTGTGCGTGAGTTTGCTTATGTTAAAAAAAACAAAGTTACAAATAAAACATTCAAATAGGTTCTAAAGTTCTCGTGTCCTATTGTTTTATTGTCCACCGGTTATGTTTGTCATGTCATCTTTGCTTTATGTCATCAACATCAGTGGATATAAAATACAGACGTGCCTCAGAGGTCGTGTTTCCCTGAATATCAAAGTGTTTGATTTTATTGTAGGTGGATTAAGTGAACAGGATGTGAGGAAAAACCAATAATCACCCTATACTTGTGCATGAAGAGTTTATTTCAATACAGACAAACATTCAGGGATTAAGACACCCATAATAAAGATAATTTTTAAGGTCCTTCAGGAACAATGGTTGTTTGTATTAGCACTGCGTGTTAGATCCTATGTGACACTCCCTGAGCCTCCTGCTGTAAACATGCCTGGTGGATACTCTGCACACCAAAACAGTGATAGGAAAAGTCAAACATGAGGACCTGTTGCGCACGTGATGTCCAGGATTTTTATACAGACTGGCTTGTTTGCTTTGGGTGTTGTCCAAGATAAAATGGGAGTCATTTAATGCTAACAAAGATAGCTGCAGGAACCGACTGAGCTGAAGCCAAACCTAGGTGGAGGTTTATCTTCCTGTTAGTTGAGGGGGCTTTCTGTGTATGTACATCTTGGCCAGTGATCTAAAACATATGATCAGTTTTCTCCAAAGATCAGTGAGTGCTGTTATGGAAACCTGCTTCCCAAATATTATTTAATTAATGTGATTTATATAAGTTCAAATGTGTGTGTGTTATTTCGAAACTCCTGTCATAACTTTCAGTTTGTGTCCATTTTGAAAACCCCTGTTGGCAAAGCAGTACCTCTCATCTCTGTTAATATGTTTGAATATATCACCTAATATTTCCCCTAGAAAATGCAAAAAAAAAATTAGTAATAATAAAGAAAAATTCAAGCTTTATTCTGATGGTTTTGTTTGCTTTTGCAGGTCTTACAGAGTCATTGATGTGAATTACAGTCTGTTTTGTCACCAGCTAAAACTCATCACAGGAGCTTTAAAGTGCTAACAGAAGTGCTAGTTGCATTTCCTATCACATTTAGGCCTAATGTTTTCAAGATGGATCTTTTTTGAAGTTTGAATCCAAGAAGATGGATCTCCAGGAAGATGACAGAGTGGCAGTTGAGCAAACAAGAACATTTGATTCCTAGATGGAGCACATGGCTCAAATGGACATCTTGGAGAAAACAAGCAGTGAGGAAAGAAACGGGTGCAAAACCTCACATAAGGTAGAAAGAAAAAACAGAACAAGATAAGAAAAGTTTAAAAAAAGATGTCTGTCAATAAAGTTTGATAATTATATTGGAATCTGGAATGATTCAGGTTGGCTTAATCATATACTGAGGTCCCAGGTCTATTTAATGAGACGTTTTCTTTGCAGTTACCTTTTTTAGCGTCCTCGTTCTAACTCTGCTTCAGCATAACTTCAACGATCATGATGCATGAAAACAGTTTGCATCAAGCTATCATTCAATGTGCAAATGTCTGACTTGTCAGAGAAGTAAAGCAGACCCGCCCACTCTACAAATAAAGCCTAACTACTCTGCCTGCTTGAAACAACATCCAGTCAATTATTAATTATTAATCAATTTAAAGACATTCTTTTGCTGCTGCTGTTCTTACTTACACATGAATGAACCTTCCTATGTTACCTGCAGAAAATCAGTTATTAATGAATAAAGAGAGGTCATGTGAATTTACAGTCAAGGTAATGCATTGCCACTCTCTCTTGTATGATCCATAACATGTGACTGGAGGATTAAGCCCAAACTAACCTCCACATAACCTCATAATCACCGCCAACTTTAAACAATGTCCAGAGAAATGTTGCTAACATGTCTTCCAAGCTGTTTGATAAAACTTGAATTCGTCCTCAGTCACTTTTGACATATTTTTCAAACCAGTAGCAGGTAGTGTGTTTAATAACACTGTCAGTGAGGCCTGCAGGGGCCCTGAGCACACTTTGAAGTGCATTCAGGGAAAGCAGTGGGCAGGCTGTCTCCCTGCCTTTCTTCCTCCTGGTTAACTAGACATGTGATTAGCATTGCTGTCTGCTACCAAGTTTGCTCTACAGTCTGCCTGCTCTGCCCTCAGAGGACATACTGCCTGCAGGCTACTCCCTCAACACCAAGGTAAGTGAGACTTACAAAGTTTTATATGAAAGGGGAAAAGGATGTTGATGCTGATTGTGTCTGTGAAAGGTTACAGAAGCTTCTGCTGCTCTTTGTTTTTGAGATTCATGCAGCTTGATAGCTCAGTGGAAGACAGAAATCTGGCTCATGTTGTTGGACAAAACTTCTGTTTGTCTGTTCCAACTTTCAACTCAAGACATCTTTATATATATATGCATTTTTTGTGAGATTATAGATAGTTAATATTATAGATGTACTGTGAGAAAGCCAAGTTTGCCTAATTCAAAATATAGCAGAATGCAGAATAAAGTAGATAAATAATGTTCTGTACATTAGACTGTAGCTGGTGAAACATTCCACTTTTGTATGTTTTCACAGGTGATATCAAGGTGAGCCTTCCTTTGGCAAACACAGGCAGAATGTGCACCTGTCAAGATGTGCATGAACAAAGCATGTAACAGGGGAAGCTTTGTAGACTTGTAGCTGTACATTTCTATTTCCTCCTGCTGTAGATAAATGACTTAAAAAGTGTGTAAAAATACTCTAAATATAAAAATATAGATAGATTACAAAGGGCATATGTTTGTAACGTGTCCTCAGTGAGACAGTCAGATACCAAGGTGCTCCCACCCGCTTAGCAAACACACAAACTGCTTCATGTACTGCTTGGAGATTCAAGTATAAGAACTAAACTGTGGGAAAGTTTTAAGCAATATGTAACATATCAGGATGAGCACAAAGTTGGACTCAGTTCCTCCTCCGGTCTCGCTGGCTTGTTTTGACCACTTGCAGTGGCTGGAATTAGATTAGGCTGGATTAGGCAATTAGACAATTATGTGATGTTCCTGAGCATTCCTTTACATCTCCCTGAGTATAAGAGTTCTGCATGCATGGAGATGTTCTATATGTGGAGGTGAGTGTGTTCATGTGTGCTTCTCTCTGTCTGCTCGAATGGAGTGACCTCATCCTCTGAAACCAAAGCATTATAAAACTGGACCATGTGAAATATTTAGGCAGGCTCAGTTTAACTTGATTATGATCCCCGGGTAATGTGATGGTTCAGCTGTGCCAGACTTTCCCAGATCACAGGACACATGCATGTTGGAGAGAAATCTGAAGAAGTAATTTGGACAAATGTCCCAACCACTGACCCTTGGTGGATGAAGTTTTTTTCTGTGCCTGTTCATGACGATGAAAGACATCAAGCATGAACTTCTCAACAGCAGCAAGACAGGAGAAAAATCAGCCAGTTACAGGTGAAGAGAGGTGAGGACGAAGGAGCTAAAGAGCCTGATGTTTCCTCAGAGGGTGGTTGAGACCAAAAAACATGCAGACGTGTCTCAAATCACCAAACACAACGAGAGACAGCTTGGAAAATTAAAGTTGAAAAAAAAGTTAATCATCTGTAATGTAGATTTCACGGTTCTTTCACTTGTTATGTGATCATGTGTTGTTTTGATAACACTTTTCAGACTTGAGTTCTCTCTGTTGGCGTTGTGGGCACACTTCCTGATTGCTTGTTTACAACATTTTGTCAGCCACTCTGACACATATGGGATTTTTTGGGGTTTCAGCCCAATTGGGTAATGAGTTTCTGACTCACAGCTGCATGCCAAGGATGTTTTAAGTGCAGTGAGTGAGGCTGACTTTCTATTTTGTCTGACAAAGGTCCCCCTAACCAAAATAACAGCATGTGAGAAGCAGCTCAGACAATACTTGCCCTTCTGTTTGGAAATTACACAAATTGACCCCAAATAACCTGCAGGAGTGAAGGTCCAAATGTCAGTTGCGCATACTCACGCTAACCTGGACAAGCTGCAGAGCACCGTGAGGGTTTTTACAGGCCAGCTCTACCGAGTGAGAAGCTGACAGGTGCAGGTGAATGCTCCTCTCATGTCCTGGATTGTAGACTATCCGAATGGCATGTGCGCTTATAACGCTGTGTCGAACAGAGTGGTCAGCAACATTAGGGCCCCACAGTGGACTGTCCTGTCTTCCTTCCCTCCACTGTCTATATCATGGACTTTACAACACAGAGTCCTGACACTTTCAGAAGTTTTCTGATGACCCTGCTGTAGTTTGATGCATGACAGAGTGAGGAGGCAAAACAAAGGATATGATTGGGAATGGGCAGGTTGAAGGCACTGGTGACACCTGTCAAACTTGACAAGATGGGCCTGAGCTGTCACTACTTCCAGAGGAGGCTGAGCTCCATTAACATCTGCAGTTTGATGCTCAGTCTGTGGTGACCAGTGTTATGTTTTTTGCTGTCTGTCACCAACAGACTCAACACACTCATCCAGAGTGGTGTCAGAGAGAGGGTCCTAGCTAATCCTGTCTATTTAGCATTTCCTCTTACACAATGTCTTCACCCACTAGAATCTTTGTTCAGCCTCATTCTAAAGTAACTGTATTATTTTACTTGTAGCATCCGGCAGCCTGCCGACTCTCGGACATCGAACAACATGCTAGGCACCATGACGGGGAAGAAGCTGGACCTCTCAAAGCTCACAGATGAGGAGGCCAAACATGTTTGGGCGGTCGTTCAGCGTGACTTTGACCTGAGGAAGAAGGAGGAGGACAGACTCGGGTGAGTTAGAGATCACAAATATCTGATTTCTGTTTGAAATGTGTTTCACAGAAAAATTGGTGTTTGATCGAGTACAAAACGACACACTGAGGTCTATTTCTCCAGTCTGAACGAAGCTGAACTGATACATCACCAGCAAATGATTCAGTCATTTGCTCCTAATTCACTGAGCTTTGGCTCACATGTTTCCACAGTAATAGTGACTAATGGATTGTCTGCATGACACAGAGCTCTTATAAAAGACCAGAAGCAAAGGTTTGGTAATAGTCCTGGTCTGAATATGACATGGATATCCTCTTAATGATCTCATCTGTGGGTTTTGGAGAGGTTCTTTAAAGCCCAATGATGGCATATTGGAAGTGTTGTCTCAACCTAACTTTCAGTCAACTTTCAAAAACAACACCACCTGTTAATCAACTCAGCTGTGCACCTGATTCTGCAAACTTAAAGGTAGTTTTCTGAGGATCGTCTTTATTAGATAGGACAGCTGAAGAGCAACAGTAAATCTGCACAGAGTAAGGAAAGACGTGCAGCAAAAGGTCAGGGACGGGAGTCAAACAGGCGACTGTTGTTGAGGGCTTTAGCCGCTATACAGGGGGTGCAGGCTTTAACTGCTAAGCCAAACCAGCACAGCTACCAAACTTATAACTCCTAACTTCTATGTGATAGAAAAGATGTGTTACTGCTCGCTACTTGAAAATGTTGCAGACTTGAACATATAGAGTTCCTGTAGTCCATGTCTCTGTCAATGTGCACTTCTGGACCTGCTGTTTACCTTGACCCTCATTGTGTTTGTTTATACAGGGCCATGCACTTTTGTTTGTTTTTACGAGTGTCCCTCACAAAAACAGGGAAACATTGCGTCTTTTACTGTAAACACTTTGGTTGTGGTTCCAGCGAGGGTTCCTCCTCAGCTCTTTGTTTTCCCGTTGAAGCGAGTCGTTCTTTGACGCTGAGGCCACTGATGTTTTCGTCCAGAGCGTCTGCAGTCTTTAAATAGGTACAGATCTTCATGTGGTTTACATATAAAACTGTCACGCCTAAATCTTGTCAAACCACATGTGTCATTAACAAGAACTTTGTTTGGCAAAGCTTTGGTGAAGACTTTGTTTTCTTCACAACGTAAACTAAAAAACAGATTTCATGAACTATTCTAAGCTTTATAATTCTATAATGAAGTGAGTTTTATCAAACATAATTACACCAATGCTTAAAACTGCTGATCTTTTCTGAAACCATTATTTTATGCTTTACAGCTCTACATGAACACTTTGAAGTGATTTTTTACATTGCAGAAACGTCACTCTCTGATAGGAGTGGTGGTTGTGCGTATCTTTTGGCCCTTTTCCACCGGCCCGCCTTAGCCCTACTCTACTCGACTCTACTCGACTCTACTCGACTCTACTCGACTCTACTCGGTTTGTGTTCCGTATGAAGAGCACCAGAATAAAAATGTTTTCTTTTCAATGCTTGAAACCATTGCAGCAAGGAAGGAGTCAAACAAGTTGGTTAGGAGATTTTGCGCTCTCCAAATAAACTGAGAGTAACACCTTTCTGTGAATTGTTTTGGCATGATTTGTCATGAGGTCATCCCTGGCGTCACTCTTGCTATTCAGACTGCTGTTGTGGAGTTTTGATCAATCAGAATCAAGTATCTAACACAGCCGGGTGATTGGTAAGAAAGCCGTTGACAGAAAGGTAAAGTAAGAAGAGTTCCCAGTGGTGTAATCTGTCTGCTCTTATCCATCTAGTTTTCTTAAATGAATGAGACTACAATATTGTTTTGGTTCAAAGGTTGTTTGTCTGAAAGTTTCTCCAGCAAAGTGAGTCCTCCTGTAAATAATAACTTTAGAGAGTAATTACTAGCTAAACAGAAGAGAGAGGAGAGGATTATCTTTGAAGATTAAAGACAGGGATAAACACACCAGTTATAAATTAGTTTGGAACATTTGAAACAGGAGCTTCATTAAACCTACAAAGGGTTTGATTTGCGGGGTGGACACAGTTAGAGGATCACCATGCATGGGAACAGTCAGTAACTTTTCTGTTCTAGCTGTCTGTGTCTGAGTGAACATCTGGCTGCTGCAGCCAGATTCCTGAACTCCTGAGCTCAGCAGTACCTGCTTTGAATCAAACACAGAGGAAAAGTCGGGTTTATGGAAATGCTTAAGAGTGTTACTTAGTAAGGCTTACTAGACTATGAGCAGTTTGAGTGAGTGATTAAAGTGTGAAAGATTGTTTCAGTGACCTTCACCTTCAAAGAGGGGCTTTCAAGAAACCAGTGTAGGGTATTTAACAATAATTAACATGTGGAAGGTTTAGTTTCTAACCCAAATTGTGTTAAAGCTTGTGTATGAAACTTCAAGTAGTTGGACGACTAGTTGTTTGGACATGAGGTCAAAATTATTCTTCAGTATGAAAGTCTTGTGATTGTTTGACCCGTCAACTGTCCCGCTCACCCACCCCAAGTAGATTTTCTGGCCCTTGATACCACACCATATGATTTGAATGACACGTAAGCTTGAGCACAACATGCAGAAATGACCTTAGAGGAGTTCATGCATTACCAGATTTTAAAGCATTTCCCAATTTGTCCAAGCTGTGATATTTGAAGAGTGGAGCGTGGGCTGGCATTGCAGTGTCGTTGAGGTCATTGTTTCAGTCTGTTTAGTCTGTTTTGCTTCACCGTGAGCAGCAGGCATCTTTTCTTTGAATCAAATCAGCTGAACCAAACAGAGAATGACAAAAAGAGCTTACTGAGAATAATAGAGCACAAGGGCCTGTGTCCACTAACAATGTTTTGTTGATGGAACAAGGTCCATTAATGTAATTATTCCAGATCTTTTACTGTAAAACAAAAATATTGTGCAGTGCATTCTTTTGCTGATAAACTGGGAACAAGCCACTGCACTTGTCTTTGATATTTGACCACGCCAGCCATGTATCAGTGCTTGGAAGGGCTATAAGCTGCTCAGAGCACACATCTTATTTGAATCACAGAAGGGCATCTTATGCACCAGATCTGTGGGATCTGATGTTTCAGAAAAGAGATGATTTTACAGATATTACTTTTAAATCACATCACTAATGGCCACCAGCTGTATCCCTGAAGGTTATGTGATACTAACAAAGGGTCCTTGTTTATCCCGATGATCTGGGGTATGATTTAAAAAGCATGGCCTTGAAAAAAACGCTTCAATAAACAATAAATATCCTTTTAGCCTTGGTCTGTAGATGTGCCAGACTCCGCCCATGGGGAGCGACATTGGGATTTGTTATCAGACTTTTTCCTCCCTGCTACTGTCAGCATCTCACAGTGCTGAGTGAGGATGTTACTTCTCCAACAATCAGCACTTGTATACTTCAAGTTTGCTGAGGAGATGGTCTGACTCAAAGCAATGAAGTCATAAGTGACATCAGTGCAGAAATCTCCCAAGTCACACAAGGAAGAAGAGGAGGGATATTTCTTTAACAGGATTTTACATCACTTAATAAGTTTTATTTAACTTAACTGAGCATATTGCTGCAGAAAAGTGTACTATCTTTGAAAACACAGAGTCAATTAGTGCATTTAGTAAGTTATTTTTCTGCAACTCTTCATCCCCTCGACCTGTGAGTGATCACAATGACAGAAAGCACATGACACTGATTCAAATGGAGGAAAAAACTAACCAAAGCTTGGTTAGATGTTTTGCCTTATTATAATATGACCTCAAGATGAACTTCTTCCTGGAAAAGAAAGGTGTAATAAGGTGTAATAAGAACTGTAACCCATAATCAGCAAGATCTCCAACAAGATGCTGTATACTATCCAACCACACCGTGCTGCTTTGTGTACCAGAACCATGGCGATACAGTCCTCTTTGGGGAGGTTTTCAAGATAATATGAGGCCTCAACAAAACCAGGATTTGATGTTTCATTCAAGACCACCTAACCTGAAACCAAGTCATGACCAAAACCAGAGTAAAGAATCAAACAAGAACAGGCGGTCGGAGATAGAAACCAGGACAGGCTGAGATCAAGTCAAGAGCAGGAGCAGAACAGTACTCGTCCCTCATTGTATGTCACTGTTACTGTGAACGGGATAATGTACAGTGAATGGTTGGCAATGCACATTAGAATAACATTGGGGACCAGCTCACCCTGAGGGGATTCTTATTTGCATAACTAAATACCCTTTCACAATAAACCCCACTCTACCCCTTTTCGACTAACACAAACCTTGTTCTAGTTCCAGGCTGGTGCTCGCGCTAGTTCGGAGCTGGTTCAACCTTGGGAACCAACTCAGCACCAGTTTGTTTGTTCACCCACTCCAGCCTGTGGAAGAGCCACGTCATGACATCACTTCTACGTGACCGCTTTGCCCTGCAGTGCTTGCGCAAACTTTCCCTCACAACAACAACGATGGGGGATAGCATGCTTGCTGGTGTTGCTCCTGGCTTCTCATAATCACATTGATAATCACTTCTGTGCTGCTCGTCGTGCTTTACATGGACGGCGACTTCATGTTCACCCATCGCCCCCTGCCCCTCGCCCCCCTGACGTAAGCAGTTTGAGGTTCTAGACTAGCAATGAGTTGGTGCTGCTCTGGAACCTGTTTTCCTGGCCGGGAGCCGGTTCTCTTGCAGTCGAAACACAAAATACTGGTTCTCCATTGAGCACTGGACAGGCCCTGAAACTGCCTCTGTGAAAAGGGGTATATGTAGGAGGTTAAAGCTCATGTAAGGAACTTTCAGCATGTGCTGTTTTGGCGCCCCCTTTGTACAAGGTGGTTATTGCAGTCATTGTGCTATTTGTTGTCCTGTGCATGCATAAGTTTTATATATTATTTTTTAATCACACCATGCTTTATCTCAATAGTCATATGACCCAGTGGAAATCTTCTACAATCACTATGACTGTTACCTTCCCCCACCAATGGTTACAAGAATAAAAAAACAACATTATCTCATCATATTTTTTAGTGTAATTTTGCTCACTCACAGTGCAAAGTGTTATAAAAGATAAAGGAACAGATTCTTCTAAAGAGCTCATGCACGATTATCATTTTACCTCCAGTCTTGATAGTTTATTCTTATGCGTAACTGCAGCACTAAATGTTTCCTGGAGAAGCAGAACAGCTTTTTCCCCTTAAAGTGACTTTTCCGTATAAAATGGCTTACATAATATTCATATAAAGTTGCCAATTGAAGCCATGTGTCGCCATCTGTTTGCTGTCAACCAACTCTTCACCCATCATATCCAGCCAACATGTTGACTCATAAAATTTGTACAAGGAAATTAAATATGGTTAAGTTATGGTTTAGCTGTAAAATATAAAGTATGTTGTGAATCATGCATTTACCTTCATATGTTCTTCATATGATGATTTGCTTTGAATCAGAGAGAGACATTAAGACATGGTTAGCTTAGCTTAGCATAAATACTGGAGTCAGGGGGAACAGCCAGCCTGACTCTGTCCAGTGGTCAAAATACACACCACATACTAATAAAGCTGCCTAATTTCATGTTCTCATACATAAACATACATGCAGAAATAATACTTGTGGTTTTGGGAGGGGTTAGGCATCGGAAAAATTGATTGTCAAACAAGAGTTAATTCTCCTGCTCAGTGCTTGTGTGTGGCCTCTTCAGCTATAAAAAGGTTGCCCAGCCCTTAGTGTTGGTTTGGGTCTTTGCATCAGCATAAAAGTTTATTCACATCAGTATTTAGCATTAAAAAGCATTTTATGGGGCATTGGTTTGGCTTGATGATAAAACTGTTTGCCCCGTATTCAGAGGCTGTAGTCCAGAGCTGCCAGGTTCAGTCCCCTCTCCCTCTCTTCAGTTTCCTTCTCTATCCACTGTCCTATCTGTTCACTCTTTGGTTTCTGCATTATTTACAGCACAATGAGATTTCAATTTAGACCAAGTTTTAAAAATGGCAATTTACCATTTACAAATACATTATCATTCTTTCTTTAACCTGTCTGATGTACCTAGATCAGCTCAATTGCAATAATTCAAATTAAAGGTCAATACAGGGGGCTCTTCTCTGATTTGTATCATGGGCACCTGAGGTTAAAGTTTTTTTTCTCATACTTGCTGGCTTTTATATATTTACTACAAGACCTACAAGACTTATTGGGGCGCTGGTTCAGTTCAGCGGTCCTAGGTACTGAATCTATAGTCCTTGAAGTGGGCAGTCTGGGTTAGATTTCCACCTGCTTGCCCTTCACAGCATGTCATCCTCCACTTTCCTGTCCTAGTTTTCAACGCTATCCACTGTCCTCTCTAAATAAAAATATAGAAGTCCAAAATTAAACTTCAGTTGTATCTCTGTATGTGATGAAATGCTGGCTTTTGTCTCACCTTATATACTTCAACTACTTATAGGAGACAATAGCAGACAGAAACAAATTACAGGTGCCATTTTTACAGCTTTTACATAGAGATCTGATACCAGATATGAACCTGATCCATATCTGGAATATGAGACTTGTTACTTTGCAGCTTCATTTGGACCCTCTGGGTATATTGATCCATGTACACTTGTTGAATCATGCTGTCTATTATTTGTGTCCAACTCTTTAGGGATCTAAAGACCAAAATTGAAAAAGAAGACACCAAGAGAGAGCTGTTGGGCAACACGACCAGCCTGACCGAGTCACACTGTATCCGATGTCTCGAGCCCTTCAAGTTCCTGGTCAACAGCAAGCGTCAGTGTCTGGACTGCCAGCTGTACACCTGCAAGTCCTGCAGCCGCTACAACAAGAAGGAGCAGGGCTGGGTGTGTGATCCCTGTCACATGGCCAGGTAGGAAATGACACATTTGAAACTTGAAAATGAGAGACTTGGCCAAAAGCTGAAAAATCTCATCATTAAAAAAGTAGAAATCCAATTAGAAATGTGAATATGTATGTAACCACATCTATTTGAAGACCTTTGTGGTTATTTAATACTTCAAAATGGGACTTTAAGGAGCTGTGCAGTAATATGTCAGTCTTCACTTCAATGCTCTTCTTCCATGCACAGAATATTTTGAGTTTTGACCTAATTATTGGAGTTAACATGCAGTGCAATTCCTCAGTTATTCATTTTTACATGCAGATGTTCATACTCAAATACATCCACGCTTTCTTTCATTGTTTAATCAGCGAACAAGAAATGCAAACATTGCTTTTGCTCATGCATCCCTACACCGGTCCTGCAGACTGTTGGACAGATGGTTTGTTTACAACTCACAGTATCGCTGGGAGAGTATTACAAACTGCTGCTAAGATCCTCCAAGTCTTTATCAGAACATGATCAAGTAAGGGATAATCTGTTTTTTGCACAACATACTAAAAAGTGAAAAGCAAAAGCTGCTCTTGCAAGTGAAGCTGCTCCCTAAATCCATGGGGTGTAGTTCAGGGTTCAGATTGTATCCGTCCTATCCAGCCTGGATCTCTAATTTGATTTCCTGCAATAAAAGCGCTTAATCCTCGCGAAAATACTCGCCTGCCAAGAGAAGACTGTTTTGATGCGTGTAGTGTCACCATGGTAAAATGTCCTGTTTTTTGCTTGCAGGGAACAAATCAGTTAGTCACTCAGTTCAGATATATGCAAACTGAGAAGTTTATTGTGCACCAAGATAGACAACTGAACTCAATGCCAGGTCGTGTCACATCGTTTAACTTAGCAGGACTAAATGTTCTTATAAGGCAACTTCATGGTGGGTGGTGATAGCAGAGTTATAAAACTTAATAATAGCAGCACAGATGAGAAGTCTCTGCAGCTTTGATTCAAAATCCCATGTCGAGTTTTGTTTAAATACTAGATTGTAGAAACAAAGTCATAGCTCGGTGACGTATCTGTAAGCATTAAAGGGATAAAGTTGTACATTTGTTGGCTTATAAGCACCTGATGCATGACAGAGTTAGTTGCATATAGCTAATGTTAAGTAAAGTACTTTACTGGTCCCTGTAGACCAGAGAAACCCAGATCCTGTGGCCAGTTGGACGATCAGCCCGTTCCTCCAGCACGCTCTGACAGCAAATGCAGCGTTGATGGACATTTTGGCAGTTTAAGATGTCCTTTACTGCTCAAGCTTTACTGGATGCAGAACTGGAGTTCCAGCTCCATATGTAACCATTATACTGTTGTTTGATGAGCTGAAGCCGAGCAAAAGAAGGTCTGAACTCTCAGGAACATCCTGCTTATGTTTCTTAGAATTTTGCTTCTCTAGCATTGTAATCAAGAGTATCTAAACGTCACTCTGCATGACCAAAGAGGAATATTTTTACTTGTTAGAAAGACTTTTTCTTCCCACTAACCAGACCTTTAGTACAGCATGATATTCATTTAGTTAATAATGGTCCGGTTTTAAAGGAAATAGGCAATTAAGTCTATACTGAAGGGTGTAGCTTCATGGGAAATACTACCAAGCCTATCTTGTAAACCATAAACAATCTCTTCTACATGTTTGTCTCCAACTCTGGCTCCTCAACAAGACTGCATGAGCCAAAACGCCAAACGTGTGTCCTGAAAATAGCAGCCAACAAATCTCAAAGTGAAGTAACGGTGGCTACTTCCACTTCTTATGAATATGAGAGTCATTGGCATGTTGTCTCCTCCAGGGTCCTGAAGATTGGCACACTGGAGTGGTACCACGAAAATGTCCGTGCCCGCTTCAAGCGCTTTGGCAGCGCCAAAGTGATGCGGTCGCTGTTCAAGAGGCTGAGCGGAGAGCGCAGTGACTCTCAGAATGACCTTGATGGTGAGTAGTCCAGTTTCAGTTATCTTCTTATCCTTCAAAATAACTTTATTGGTTGTTTTCTGTAACTGTAATGGATCTGACAATTTGTTTGGTAGTCATTCTTGAAAGGTTTAAAGTTGTCCAACATTATACTCACTTTTATATCCATTTATTACTTAAGTCAGGATTGTTTTAATCCTTTAATGCCAATTAAAGTTGTGCAGTAAGCCCATAAGTAAGAACACTTTGATACTGAAATAGTGTCTCTGTGGCCTTTCATCGAAGAGATTAATCCAGAACCGGCTGAGTGAGGTTGCTCAATGTTAAACAGTTAGATAGTGGAGTGACTGTAGGCAGCTGCCAAGTGGGAATGTCTGGACGAATGAGAAACCGTGCTAATCAAAGGTTACAATGTGGCAGAATGTCAGGTCTCAGGTCATCAGGTCTCTTTGAAGGGGTGACCTTGACAAATTTCCATCTGTTCCACTCATTTTTTGTAGAAGCCCTCGGGAGGGGCTGCAGGTCAGAAGTTTAGTCTGCAGAGCACTGTTGAAAGTCTGCCTGAGCTTACCATAAGAAATCCCCAATAAATGAAAAGATTCAAAGAGTTTCAACAGCTGCAGACTGAACTGTAACTGCATGGAAAGTATGATTCAGCCATTAGACTCAATCTCTGCTGACTGATAATTTCTAAAACTTCACCATGACAAGTGTATCTATACGGGAAGAGGGTCCAGTTTCCAAGTTCAAATTCAGGAGCTGGAAGAATTTTTTGTACAGTCCACATAATCCTAAAATTACAATGCATTTTTGTGGGAGTAGCGGGGACATTATTGGCACTAAGCACATTATAGCACATTATGAGTGCTAGGCAACTGTTCTAGAATAAACCAAAAGTCAACCAGGGAACATGAAGTTTCTGCTTTCTCAATCATATTACACAATACTGTTTGGACACATTAATCGATGGCACAAGTCCTGTAAACACTTTGAGAATGTCTAATAAGAAGCATAAAGGTTGTTGCAGTGCTTATGTTGGCCAAAAACATCACTACAGCCACTTCCACACAAAAGGATTAAGAGGTTTAGCACTTTTTTCAGAACTAATCTCTGCCCATAACAACATCCTGAAATGCATATCACATGAACGCTCACATGCACTGAGTCTGCATGGGCACACATCGGACAGGCACCCAAAAACAGCATCAGTACAAGTAAGCTAGTGCAAAAAAACTGCAGTTCTTGAGGTCCACTTGAGGCCGGCTCCAAAAGCCAAAGAAGCCCTGTAAGCCTCCACACAACAGCAGACTTAAACCTGTTTTGATGCCTCATTTCTTCCATTCATAACAGAAAGTACAGGGTTTTTGTTATAATGCATCCATTTTGATTGAATTAAGCCACAGAGTTATGCATATGTAGGCATACCTGGTGTGTGGCCTATTCGACTGACAGGTCTGTGGCTTTATGCAGGCATCAAGGTTGCAGCCTCAGCTCTTCCTCTTTACTGCTTTCTAGATCAGCCAGAAGCTAGCTGGAGTCAGCATTTCCATGTGCTGTCTTTGGGCTTCATAACACCTCTTCACAAACCAGTGGGTGACGTCACTGAGACTTCATCCATATTCTAAACAGTCTATGGTTTAAACGTTCATGTGAATATAAACTAATACTCTGCATTTTAAAGTTAAAGTAAACTTGTATTTGCAGCCTTAAACACAAACTGTAACTGTTTTCCTCTCATATGTCAGCCACCTGTCTATCAGACCCTTCATTTCTGTGACATTAAGTCACAAGAATTAAGTTTCCTTTCTCCTTTTCGGATAGGAAGCAGTCATCATCACTCTGCCAAATCTGTCACAGGGATTTAATCTCCTCCATCTTTCCTGTTTTTCCATCTCTGGCTCCTCACAGCTGTGCCGAGTGCTGTCACAGACTTTACTGTCTCAGAACCTGGACACAACCAGAGCCATGTCGTCCAATGTTCAGTTCTTGCCCATAACTCAGTCTTGTAGTACATTTATATGCCTACTTAACCTCTTCAGACATGATTAGCAGAGGTATTAACATGCTGAAAAGTCCTGGTTATGTTTGCTGCTCATGTTTACAGTCTGATTCAGTGGCGGCATGAAGCTTTATCAAAACCTTTCCACCACTCTTCCTGTCTTATTGAAGTTGCTAACACAGCATCGCTGATATCTTCCGGCCCCACCAAAGCATTTAAAACCCGTGCCCTTGAAGCATCGACTCCAAGCGTTATTATACACAGCAGGTCTCCAAGTGAGATCACAGCACCAAGAGATCAATGAATTATGAGCAGACAGCCAAGACTCCTGGTACTGCTTACGCTGAGTCACCCTGGAGGATTTTGGGAAAGGATACAGAGTGAGTTGGCTTAGCCCGGCGGGCCTTGTGATCATCCAGTCACATGTCTCCCATTCTGTGCCTGGAATTGAACGATGCAGTCTTGCAGAGAGAGAGAAAGAGAGAGAGAGTGAGAGAGAGAGAGAGAGAGAGAGAGAGAGAGATGGAAAGAGGGAGGGGGAACAGAACTTTTGTTCACCATATTAATGAGGAATAAGCTAACAGCGTGTGCACAGATGTGTGTTGTATGTACCAAACACATCATAAATATGCGTGTTAACAGATGCTTTATGTTTAAAATGATTAGCATCTCATCACATGCAGACATTCATGTGACCACCTGGATTAGATTCAACATGCATGACTGTACCCTCTTTCTCACAGACACACACATACACACACACACACAGACACACACACTCACACACACTCACACACACACATACACACACATACACACCACACACCAACACACACACACGCACACACACATTCTTTTGCTGCCTCTTTACTGTATGTGTTCTGCAGTGGTCCGCTGGGCCCCAAAGCTCGGAGGGTGTCATACTTTGTGTCCAATGTCCTTTGTGCACACGAGGAAATGTGCACAGAAAGACTCTTTATTCACACACGTTCTTTAAAAAAAGGGAGTTTCGTACAAATAGGTGCCCAAACCGGGTTTCACGGTTAAATGGTGCAGCTGCTGCTCTTGATTATCATTTTATGTGGAAAGTAATGACTACCAAAAATTATCCCAATTTGCAGAGCGATTTATTAGAGTAAGGGCATGCAAGGCTGACAAACTCAACCTCATTCCTTTTACATTCTACAAAAAAAGGCCAAGAGTGAGAAAGTAATTACAACAATCAGATCACAACCAACAATAACTTTTATTAAGTTGATAAAACACAGCTAGAAAGTCATTTCTTTCTTATTTCTGCCTCATGATTCACAACATAATAACTAAATTTAACTGGCTGACTTATTTAAACCACGAGGGAAGGTCTGACGTCGCAGAAACGTCAGGAGCTCTTGCACTCTCATGATATCTTACCCCTGATTCAGAACAATGACAAACGACAGCCAAGCTAGCCTCTCTCTAAATGTCGGCTAACATACTGATTTTGATTACTGCAGGCTTAAGATTCATGTTCATCAGCTTTAGTTTGTAGTAAGCTATCATCAATATTTCATAGTGATACAACAGTTTGAGATATTTCTTTACAAAGTTGGAGACTAGCTGGCCAAACAGACATTCCCATCCCCTCCACCTAACCCCGAGTATGACTTAAAACCAAAATGTAAAAAATGATAGTCTCAATGATGATGAGCATGGAGCTAGCTGACTTGTAAACTCGATACATGGCGAGTCTGCAGAGACACTTTTGTTACTTACATTCCAGCTTGTACAGTGATCATGTTTCAATGTTCAGGCACTGATTTTCAGATCATTGGAGCCACTTTAACAACCAGTGTGGTCAGGGCTGGATCAACAACCAGGCCAAGTATGCTTCAACCTTAAACGCCCCAACAGTGGACAGCATAGAGGAAGTGAATGTAGCAGCAGTTACTGCACCCACTGGTTTGTGGACTATTGATTTTAAGTCTCAAGTTTGGCATTTTGGCTTTCACCATATTTTTCTAGCATCACTAAGGCTGTGTCCAAGATCACATACTCATTCAGTTATCCCTGCTGCACCTGTGGAGTCTCCTGAAGACAGCTGCACCACTGAGCTCATCAGCTCTGTCATTGGTGAACAGACATCTGTCAGACTCTACTTAACATCTCTCCAGATGCTGATACTGATGTCATTCTTGTCCCACACTTAAAACAGCTGCTCAGCACCGTCCAGTGGTCAATTACAAATGACAGCATGAGTTTTAGTGAAAACTAACATTATACTGAGCGTATTTGAATAAAGCCATATTTACATGCTCCAGCTGAACCCATTGTCTCATGCTTATGGACAACAGTCTCATATCTGTCATCATCATTCTGAAAAACCAACGTAATCCGCTGTCAAAATAGGAAAAATGTAATCTTAAAAAATGCTTGATAATGGAAATAAATGTTAAAATAACACCAAATACCAACATTTTCAGGTCGTGTTTCTCTCTTTACTTCACTGTTTTCCTTTGCACTGCAATGCATGATGGTATCTATTGCTTAGTTAGTGGTCACTTATTAGTAGTTGCTAGCTTGACAGCAGATCTGTGCACATGCAAAACTGTTAAGAGAGGAGAGCTCTGCATATTTTGAACCTCAGTGCCACGGACCAAACTACTGTAGTTGAAGCTAATGCTAGTGATGTTAGCAAGGTACATCCATCCATGGTTATTTGGGAAAGTTACTAATACTCCATTTGCTAACTTCAAGTGCGACAGAATGCTGCAAAAAGAGAGATTTCAAGGGTTCAATGAAGGGACCTAATGTCAAAACTAGCCTAGTCTAGTCTTGCATGCTCTGATTTAACATCTGTCTTGTCCCAAGCAAAAATCTTCATCATGCTGTAATGAAACAGACTTTGAACTAGCAAATGAGGTCATAATCAGATTTGGAAATGTTAACTGAGGGAGTATAAAGACAGGAGTGGCTCATTTTGTCATTCCCTTGTATAAAGGAGATCTTCTTGCACCTTGTTGAGTTCTTTCTGGTGGCCTGTAGAAAGACTGCAGGTTTGAGGCACTTCTATAACAGTTTTCCTCTCAAGTCTCCTCAGTCTAAGTCTTTGATTTGTGTCTGTAGGCCCGACACCCTCAGGGGCCCTGAAGGTCCATTAAAGCTCATGTTGTTATTGTCACAGTGAGGGTTCCCTCTGTTCCTTTAAGACTTAATCCGGACGTGTGTGGTCTTCCTCTGATCCATTCTGTATATTAATGTTTAATGCCTGGTATGCCACCTTGTTAACAACATTAAGTCAGAATCTGTGTGATTGTTAATGTAAAAAGAATATAATAACTCAGGGGTATTTGAAACCTACACCGAGTACTGAATTTTCTCAGTAGAGTATTAGAAAGATCCATGTAGACCTCAGTGTTGGAAGTCTCTCACAGTGGGTATAGTGGTTTGGGAACAGACTAAAATGTTCTGGTTTGGTTGGCACAGTCTGAGCTCCTCAGGCTTTATTCACATTGGCAAATCAAGAGTCTGGAGCAGAACCAAGATTTAGCTGAGGTTTCAAACTAACATGTTTGTGGAAACTCTTAGCATTGTTATGAAACCATTAACTCTGCTGATTGAGCAGACGCATTATTAGTTGTGCTAATGATGCTTTCAGGGTGTTTCGTGTGTTCTTGAAAAGTTCTATCATTCAATCATTTCTGTGAGTGATGTGGAAAATGTCTGTGAAATTGGCCTTTGTTGAAAATGATGGAAACGTCTTGCAGGCCATGTGCACAGTTGTTTGTACCTGATTATTTTTTTTTCCTTTTTCAACTTAATCTCTGTTAATTTGGGAAGCTCATCTTGAACTTCTGCTTCTTCCTGCAGCTTCCGATCTTTTTTCCCTCTCCTCTCACCGTATCCAAGAGGGAACTGCTAAGTAGAAATGCAACTTAACCATAAACACTCTCATAAAGAGGGCCTGAAAACACACAGTGTTCCTTCGTTTCACTTTTTACACTGCAGCTCTGCCAGAATGAAAAAACTCCAGCTTTGGATTTGCTTCAAGTTGTACCGTGTGCAGAAGTGTAACTTTGAGAGCTTAGTTTGCATCTTGTACACACAGGTTTGTTCACCTTGGAGATTTGCAAATGCGTGCACAAAGGGAAATGAAACCTGCCTATAAAGCATATGTTTGATTCTTCTGTATGCTCTTATTCAGTTACATTGGAAAAACTTTGGATAAACCCTTTCATGCCTGTCCTCTCTATCAGCAGATGGATACGAGGAGCACAGCATGGACGCTGCAGAAAGCTACAAAGGGGTACGAACACATCTCATTTTTGCCTCATGGTTAAACAACATGCTGTTCTTGTTCATGTTTATGCTTTCTTACTAATTGCCTAATCTTAGTTTGCTTGTTCTGAGCATTAAATAAAGAGGCATCTTGCAGCTATTTTGTAGGCACTTTAGTTTTAGTGAGTTTGTGGCAAGCAGAGAGCATTCCATTGATATGCATCATAAAACAGGAAACTGATACTAAATTGAACTAAGACAACAAAACTAAACAGTTCAAGTGATTTCTGCAATAATTTAAGTTGAGGCTTCAACGAACCCACAAAGGGCGTATGATTCACTTCAGTTCTGTTGATTTAATTCCCTGCACGTCTTTCTTGTTTCTATTTAAACGATTAGGCACGTTGGGTTGCTTAATTTGTAACAGTGGGCAAACAAGTTTTGCAGTAGAACACAAGGAGACTCTGTTTGGATAACTTAGTCATGTCTTTGGTTGAAGTAGTGTTTAACTGAGGATACGACTCCTTATAAGACATTAATAGCTATCTATGATCAAGTCATGTCTGGCCTTTTTGTCCAGTGGCCAGCAGGTTCTTCACTAGCCTGATGACATGATGCAGTGAGCAAACAAACATAGTTTCATTCTCTGTAAAGCTGATGATGACTTCCTTAACATACAGACATTCAATAACTACATTGCTAACATGACAAATGCACATTTACTTGTTAAGTCAAACATAATACGTCAGGTACCTCACTGTCTCTATTTTTTGTTATACTAAACTTTAAAGTGTTTTTCCTTACTAAATAGTTTTGGAGCCTAAAAGTAACCGAACTGTTTCACGACATTAACCAAATGTCTCTAGGCTGACAGACAGCTGTTCACCAATGAGTCAGGTCTTGTTCGAGGTTTCTGCCTGTTAAAAATACATTTTTTTGGTCACTAGTGTTGCAAAGTGATTGGTGCTAAAAGCTCCTGTCAGGAACTTTTGAGTCATGTTGATTTTGGCGCCCCCTGTGGACAAAGCGATGCAATTTATCTCTCTGCTGATCTTGTCCTGTATATGTGTAATTATCCTGTGTCAGGCGTGTAAACTAATAATTGATATTAAGTATGGGCAAACTTAAAAATGACAGTTTTGGCAGCATGTTAATAATTGCTTCTTTACACACAGATAAACAACAAAATAGAAATAATCAATCTAATGGTAATGGTTGCTTGTCTAAGTCATGTCGAGGCAACATTGTTGTTTTTAGTCTGTTTCAATACCAGCAGAAAAACTCATTAGCAAATACTTATGATGAGAAATATATATGAGTATTAAGATAAAGCAGGATAAGATGTTTTGTTTTTAAAAAAAACACTTATACATGCAAAATAAGTAAATAAATATGAGGTACAATTTTGTCCACAGGGGGCACCAGAATCAACACAAACTAAAAGTTTCTCATAGGAGCTTCAAGGACTTTAAAAGATTTATCCAATCTCACAATTCAAAGAACTTCACAAATAATGTGTCACATCATATTACAAATAGGGATACATGCATCCTTTGCAACACAGCCCAGACTTTTAATATAAGTCCTGCCTCTGACAAGGCAAACGGACAATCATAGTTCAGGGTTTTGGTGTGGTATGAATGGTGACCAATAAGGTTTTAAGGGTGGGCCACATCCCCTCTGGATCTGCCCCTGACAAGCAGACCACAAATAACAGAGTTATCCACAAAATCTGAAATGGTATGAATAAACAAAGCATAACCCACATCCTCGTGATGAGCTGATGATCAGACAGTGTTCTACTCTCCCTCACTTGTTTCCTCTTGGTTCAAAGTTATGAATCCAGGATTGAAAACTGTGGCTAAAGGATTTGTGTTTGAAGTTTAATCCAGGAGAATCAACACTGAACAAAACAAAGAATTACAACTCCTCATTTAGCGCGTATCTGTTACTGTAAACATCAGAGAGTCGGCTCCGGTCAGCACTGATCTGTGTCAGCGCTGACCAGTCTGTCCTCTGTTGAAAGGCTGAGGTGTTTCCTTACAGGGTTATCTCTGTGATGTAGTCCAGCCCTGAGCAGCAGCTGGAATGCTTTGACAGCTCGTAGAGACAAAGGTTAGGCCCTGCCAGCAGGGTACTGTGGGTAAATACCAGGCTGTCATACATAATGGACATAAAAGAGTCGGAGCAGAGTTGAAAGAGTTGAAAAAGTGTCTGGTTTGAGTCCACATATTGTAAAAAAGTTGCCCTGAGTCTGCTGGAATTCATCATAAAACCAAAAACTGCTATTGTTTACACCACAGTCTGTGTAATGTGGGAGCAAAACTGTGTTTATGTTCCATCACTGCAGCGGGAAAAAAGCTTGACAGGACTCCCGGGCTCTGCTGGGTCTCTGGATACTTTTCCAGAGTTTCACTGCTGAGCACTGATTTAGATTTTATTTAGATGTAATACGACTGGACCTGTGATGGATGATACGACAAGACAGACCAGGAGAACGCCAAGTCCTGCTTCCTGCTTTGATTTCAACTTAGACACAGTGTCCCCTACTGTTCAAAATACAGCACTACCTTTGAAAAAACCTCCCTGTTCACTGTAGAGAAACTTTCCGGACAGAGACAACAGGGATTAAGTGTCTTTGACAAAAACACGGTCTTTCAAGGCCTCAATTTCAAATAGTAAAGCAGCTAATCTCTGTTCCAAGAGTTCTGCTTCTCTTGGGATAGCATTACATTTTAGTCACAGCCATAAGCATCTGTTTTTCTGCAAATGTATACAGCAATCCCAAGTTGTTCATAAAAACAGACTGCTCACTCTGGACCTAAATAATAAAAAATCCTCTGTTTGATGCACTCTGAAAACAAATTTCTAACCCTTTTCTCAATCTGTGCTCCTTTTTCGTCAGAAGAGAGAGAGACCAACTTTGACATAAACATGTGCATGTGTTTAAAATGTGCAATGTGAACTAAATTAAAACTTAATCATTAGTAATAATAAAACTTAAGTACCATTAGTAACCATCAATCCAACTTTTGCAACACCTTCAGATTGGCCATAAAAATGGTACTGTGCTTTTTTTTTATGTCATTTTGTTAGAGGACTTCACTGGGACCTAGTCTCCTTCCTCTCCTCTCCTCTCCTTCCTCCTCCTCTCTCTCCTCTCCTCTCTCTCTCTTCTCTTCTCTTGTCTTGTCTCCTTTTTCTACACTTGCATCTACACTATTACCTGTTCATTTTCATAATCAACTCTACCTCTTTCTCCTCTCTCTTTTGGTGACGGTGTTTCTCGCTCTGCTCTCTGAAGATGAAAAAGGCCAAAAGGCGACTACCTGTCGATCCCTTTGACTTTGAGCTGGGTCGTAAAAACTGCACAAACTCCAGAGGACGGTCAAACCAGGTAAAAGGCTTCACAACTCTGGAGGTAGTTCTCCCCCAAACTCATAACTATTTATGGTGTAATTGCAAGGGACCAATATTCTGATGAAAGTATTTATGTTCAGGGGATGTTAATTTGCAACACCTGTCCCTGGGAGGGGTTTTATGAGAAGAGAGGATTCAAATGTTAGAAATCAAAAAGGAAAGGTGACCTGAGTGCAGCAACATTCAACAAATCTGGTAAATCTGCTGCAGCTCTGTAGTCTCTTATCTGCACGCCTTCATACAAAAACTCCTCAGTTTGTTTCTCCTTCAGCTTGTTTCTGTTTCTCTGTCTTCGGGAAATCTTCTTTGTCTGAATTAGCAGGTCTTTATTATAGTATCATTGCCAATATTATTATTCTATCTGCCCACACAGATGCACATCTTGTCAGCTCATCAAGAACAATACTCTGACAAGATGGCAGTTAACCAAGTCACAACAGCTTTATCAGTCAAAAGGATAGGACACAGAACTTTATGTGCTGTTAAAATTAAATCTGATCAACTGTGGAAGCAAAGTTTTGCAATTAGAGCAGCAGTTAGAGTTTTCATAAGCCTGTACACTGAGTAATGCTGATACATCAAACACATTAACTAACTCTATAGCATTTCAAAATAAAGCAGTAAAGTATTACTCTATGTGTACACCTGCTTGAGGCTACTTGTTTTAGTATTTTATTATTTTTCATACATGATTATATTATTTATTGATTGGAGAAAACTTGCCTTTTTTGCATGCAGAGTATAACCATCAGTATTGAATGCATTTGTTGCACCTATCGCAGCCTAATAGCCTCACATCGTAATACTTTTTAAATGAATTGGTGTGGCAATACAAGTTGATCAATTTGTTTTTAATTCTAACCTTGACCTGAAATGTACCTGTGTGTCAAACGGCAGCAATACCTCCTCTGCACTCACCTCTCGTCCTCATTCTTCAGGCCCAGGTGTCACATGACGTCATGGACATGGATGAAGGTTTGAGGGAGTCCAGGCTGGCGGAAGTGACATGGCCTCTGTTTTCCACCAGATCCTGGTTGAGCAGCGTAAAGAGGTGGATCTGGGGATGGCTCAACGGCAAGGTAAAGGAAGGCGAAGCACTTTTTTTTTGTTTCAAGAAAAAAATAAATAAAAAAAAGGAAGGCGACAGCACTTACATTGCAGCTAAACAGTTTCAGCAAAGCCACTTGGCTAATTAGCATACATGAGGATTAAAAACAGTTCAGAGCATCATCTGGACTTCATGCACACAATGGAAGACATGTGACAAAAGACATAATACAACACATAATAGATAACCAATAATGTTGATCATCTGTAATGTGGTCATTTTGTAAGCTATAGCAAAGAAGAATGTCATATTTTCGTGGTATCCTATTCTCCATTGACTTTTTCTCTATTTTCTACAGGTTTAATTCTGCCATGTTACATACCATGTCAATAATCATGTATGGTATATGCTCACGTGTTACATTACATATTTTATGTCGTTGGTTTTGTCTAGCTTTCTGAAGTTATGGACGATGCAACTGAGGACAATATTTTCTTAAAGTTATGAGGCTAGCTGAGATGAGCTGGTGTTGTAGATTTACACCTGAATGTCCAATTTCACAACTTTGACCTCCCCTTTTTGTTGTTGTCTCTATTGCAGGACAGTGATGTCTGGATCTTTAAGTGTTAAAAAACGTGTTGCCTACATAAGGTTAAATTGACTGTGCTATTTCCTCACTCTGAGGAAAACAGGCCGCACTACATGTTTCTATGGCTTGTTTTTACTCTGTTTAGCTTATTGGCTAACTACATTTAGCTAACCCGTTTAGGAGATCTGAAACCTAATTTTTCTGAGATACCTTCACTGGGTGTTTAAGTTGGACAGAAAGGACAGTAAGAGTAGTTTGGATGCTAAATGATCAGGGAAAACACTTGTATGTATCAGGAGGACACACGCTCAACAAATCAGTCAAATTCAGAGAGGTGCTCA
This sequence comes from Notolabrus celidotus, assembly GCF_009762535.1. NCBI lineage: Eukaryota > Metazoa > Chordata > Actinopteri > Labriformes > Labridae > Notolabrus > Notolabrus celidotus. The sequence goes on along the minus strand of NC_048281.1, from coordinate 8,656,517 downwards.
AGTTCAATCGATATAAATAATTGTCAAATGTTGAGCAACAAAGTCGCATGCATCTGATACAGTTAGGACACAAACAGGGTCATATTTGTTCACAGAGGCACTTCCTGCAGCATAGAGTAGGTTATTAATTTAGCTGGTCGATTTTATCTCTTTGGTGTGCGGGATGATGTCAAGACATTTGTAAAAACCATGCGTTATTGTTTCCAGATATGAGAATGAAGCAGGCTCTGTTAACAAATTGGACCAAAACTTTTTGCATGTGTTGTTTAATGTCTGGTAAGAGGAAATGTAAGCTCAAGGATGAAGCTGAACCTTGTTATAATCCTCCTGAAGTCGTAGTACTTTTATCTGTTTTTCATTTTCACATCACCCAAATGGAGTTTTGGCTTCTTTTTTATTTACTGATTTGGAGTATATTTTATTCTCTAGATGACCTTGCGTACCCAGAAACAGAACGATTCCCTCTCGCTCGTCTCACGGCTCAGTCACTCCCGTCGTGGGCAGCGGCAGTGCTTGGGGCCCTCGGGACAGCAGCAGCTACCTGCCAGACCTCGATGACTCTGAGGAGGAGGAAGACCACTGCCAGCCCTTTCCTCTGTACCAGTCTCACCTGGGCCCCTGCAGCCACCACCTCCCAGGAGAGCCTGAACTCATCAAACCCTCCACCTCAGGTACAAAACATGATTCTTACCCTATTTTTAAATCGCGATAAAACTCTTCTGTATATGGGAAATCTTTGGGAATCCTCAAAGCAAGCAGAGTTCCATTCCAACCTTTGACCCTTTGCTGCATGTAATCCCCCACTCTCTCTGCATAGGTTACTGCTCAGCTTCAATCTGTAACGATGAATATACAAACTAAGCCAGAAACCTTGGTGTAGTCATAGACTCAGACCTTAATTTCAGCAGTCACATTAAGACAATTACAAAGTCAGACTACTAACACCTTAAGAATATATCAAGGATTAAAGGACTTATGCCTCAGCAGGATGCAGAAAAACTTGTCCATGCATTTATCTTTAGCAGACTAGACTACTGTAACGGGGTCTTCAGGACTCCTAAAAAGTCCATCAGGCGGCTGCAGCTCATACAGAATGCTGCTGCTCGAGTCCTAACAAGGACCAAAAAGTAGACCACATCACTCCAGTTCTTAGATCTCTACACTGGCTTCCTGTCTGTCAGAGAATAGACTTTAAGATCCTGCTGATGGTTTGTAAAGCACTGAATGGTTTAGGCCCAAATACATTGCTGATCTGCTGCTACTGTATGAACCATCTCGACCTCTGAGGTCATCAGGTACTGGTCTGCTTTCAGTACCGAGAGTCAGAACGAAACATGGTGAAGCAGCGTTTAGTCATTATGCACCACATATCTGGAACACACTCCCTGAAAGCTGTAGGTCCGCTCCTACTCTCACCTCTTTTACATCAAAGACTAAGACCTTTTTATTTGACACTGCCTTCCTATCTTAGCTCATTTTAACCCACTTTAAATTAAAATTTTAAGGTAATTTTACTATATTTCTAATTTTCCTTTCTTTTCTGTTTTATTATATTTGTCATTTTAATTGTGCTCTTTTGTGCTTGTCTAAATGTTTCCAATGCTTTTAATGTTTTAATGTAAAGCACATCGAGTTGCCCTCGTGTATGAAATGTGTTATACAAATAAAGCTGCCTTGCCTCTCTCATCTGGATAACAGTGTAAAAGTCCCCAAATCACCCTTAAAGAAAGGTTTCGTGGATTGTTTTCTAGATTTTGCCTACAGTCAGTTTGTTAGGACACCAGAGGTTAACTCAATTGGCCTACTGACCATGAATTAAAGTCCTTACACAACCAGAACTCTTTGATTCAATGAACTGGAAGCTGAAATGACCTGAAACAATTATTCCTTTCATCCAGCAGTGTCTCTTCTGCCAAAGACAGTAGGCTGAGGCAGCACTGTGTTTTTCCTTCTCCTGCTGAGATGTGAGTCAACAGGACAGAAAAACAAAACAAAACAAAAACAACGGAGAGGATTCATGATTGGAAAATGTGAAACTTCATAAGTCTGTGCAAAACTAAAGAAAGGAAGCAAGTTCTTGCTATGATGACCACAAACAGGAACAGCAATCAGTGAGGGAGCTGTTAAGATACCTGTGAGTGCATATTCTTCAAACACACCTGCAATTAGTGCTTATCGCCACAGGTGTCGCCAATAACATTAAAAAAAAGGAATATTCCACTTTGCTATTTTAATGAAAGTATGGAGTGAAAATAATTGATTAAGTTCAATGATTTTTGCCCTGAATTCACACGATGAATGAATGAAAACAAAAACAAAATCTATAGAAACAATCTCAACACAGCACTTAAACCAAAGAAATGACATTTAAAGTTTGAAATAGCCCTCTCATCACACAACCAAGTCCCCTCCAGGCAAAGACATCCTGTCTTATACCATCAACTGTGCTGACATGAATATAATCTTTATGGCTTCAAGTTCTGTTCCATATTTTGCCTCTGGCCCTGTTTTAAACTCCATAAAAGGCATTTTGTCTGTGTAATAATCCTGAGGCTTTAAAAACTTTTAATCATGCCGTTGTGGGAAAAACGGACAAAACAATAGACGCAGCGTTTCCTTATAATTTAATGTCTTTCTTGTTTTACCAGACAGAATTTCAAATCCCTAAAAAAATCACATAACAACATTAACCGCATGGTAAAACTCTGATCTCACTGCAACATTGTGGCTGGGAGGAATTTGCTTCATAATCTAAGCAGTAAAGAGGAAAACACTGTAAACTCAACGATTACAGTCATCAGTGTATTTTCTCTTGTTTAGGTTGAAGAACAAAGAAAAGACAGAGTGGGGGCAACTTTTATGGTAACATACTGAATGTAAAGTAGCTTAATGTGATGTGGTGGCTCATAATGCAGAACAGTTAACAAAAAAAGGCTTAAAAAGAGGTTTGTCCATACAGCCCATGCTTATTCTGCACATTTTCAACACATGCACGCACAGAGGACTCAAATGTGACCCTCATACAACACGGACACACGTTCCCATCCTGTGCGATCGATTCTCATCCGTGCACAGATATCTCCTTTGTCAACCAAATATAAAAATGAAAATTCATGCAAAGTTGCTTTTTACTATTTGAACATAAGTAACAGAAGCACTGACTCAGCTTTCTGTTCATGTTGTGCTTTACTTTCAGTGAAGTAGAATATTCAATGAGCGCATTTGACCACGTTATGTGTTCTGATCTTGCTATAGAAAAGTGTGTTGGAAGGAATTTGCCTCATAAAAATGAGCAGTAAAGGGTAAGTAAACACTGTAAACAAAACTATTAACTTAAATGATGCTGCCCTATTAATGCTACGTATATAAAAAAGAGTACAGGAACTCAGGACCAAACTCTATAATATGATGCATATGTAAAATAATAAACTTGCAACTTACATTTTTCTGTTAATACTTTCATTATTTACTTCCAACAGTTATAAATCTAACGCGCACATACACAAGTTCATCAGGTTGACGTGTTGAATGATGGAGAGGAGACAGCTGCTACATCAGAGTGCGGTTACTTGCATACATTACGTCATTGTCTATTTATGTGTTAGCATAAAACTCGCTCTCTGGAAAGGATCACAACAACTGTTCTGTTCATGGGAAGCAGATAAAAAACAGACTTTGTTTACCATGAGTTTGGCTCGCCTCCCTCGGTGCTGTCAGAAATTACTAAGCCTACATGTGTCCTTGTGTGCCCTCACTTTTTGAGGCTTTGAGCTGATCCAGACGTGCTGTGGGACTGAATGTTTAATCACCGAGGTATAACCTGGACTCTGTGACTCCAAAGGCAGTCTTTGTAGTTTGAAAACATAAGGAAGAGAAAACAAGGGATGTAAATGCGGTTATGATCGAAGTCAACCATGACAATAAGAGCCTGGTCTTATCAGTCCCACCTGTCCCTCTTCTGATTTCCACAGCGTCAAGGCAAATTCTCACAGCTGTTCAACACACTGTGAGACACAACCAGCGTCCTGCAGAGAGCATGTAGCCCAATCGTGAGTCTGTCCGACTTCAAACACAGCCGTGAGATTTGTCATTGGCTGTGAGGTCCAAGTGTGCTCAGACACCAGCCACTCATCCTGTGGGGTGGTATTTCCTGACGATTTGGTCTTGATTTGGAAAATCATCCTGTCCAATTATCTGAGCGAGGTTTGAAGTTAGTTGACGTATATAGTTTGAGTTCATTTGTGGAACAAGACATCAGGATGAGTCAATAAGTCTGTACAGGTTCAGGGTTAGATCAGAGACTTAAATCAAAAACAGTGTCATCAACAGTCACCAGACCTTCCTTCAAGACTCTGCTTGAAAGCATCCTGAGTGGAGAAACGGAAACTGCTGATGCTGCTCTGCTAACAAGCTGCACACGCTCCACACCCTGTCTAGACCAATGACTGGATGCTTTTAGTGTGAGAGGTTGAAGGAGGTGTAGAAAAGACTTGAAAAGGAGAAAAGTGGGACCACCTTTAACATCTGAAGATCCTGCAGGGTCAGCATTTACAACACCAGAACCAGGATCCTGTCCAGAGCTAAAAAAGACAATGGAGCAGAAACAGGAGACGTTTTGGTGACCATGTGTTCACAGCAGTTCAAAACATCTGGGGCTGTAATGTTGACCTGATTTGCACTTGGAGCTGGTAGAAGCAACCTTTCACACTACTTCAAACTTTCATTACCCCACAGGCCCTTCAGCTAGTGCCTTTATACCATGTCTAAATATAAAGTACGTCCAATGCTCCAATGAGATCTTATCATGACGCAGGGAGAGCATCCTTTGTTTGTGCAGAGGTTTGTGCCTCTCTGTTGTCCCCTCCATGTTGTGGTTTGCCATTTCCTTTTTGGTTCTTACATGAATTGTTTTGTAGTCGTTAACATCTTTGAACTCACAATTTTAACCAAACTAAAACCTTTTGATCATTTTAAACATGGAGACCACTGTCTGAGAAGCAAACCTCAGGGCAAGGAAGTCTTCGTTAAATCAAATGAATATCGGATGGCTTAAAAACCTGACCTCCTCACCTTCTTATTCAACGCTTCATATCTCATTTTCAGAAGTATTTGTTGTTTTTCTCCTTTCAAGTTCTTCTCTTTTTGCATCTGGACTAGTTGCTTCACGTCATATTTCAGAGGACCCTCTTGATAATTGTAAAATCAGATTTTGGAAATGAAGCGTTCTGGCTTTGAAGTCGGACTTTGATGAGACCATGTGAAAGAACGGCGTGGACTTTATCAAGAGGGTCATAAATTGAAGGCCATCTGCTTTGGAAAGACATATTTCTGGACTGAGTGTTTGTTTGATTTGTTTAGTGTGTGTGAAATGGACATCATATGACCTGATGTCACTGAGGGTTACCTCAGCAGTGTTATGTAAACTGTTAACTTTACTTTATTGTTGCCTTTAAGAGACTACATGGTACATATGTTCGCAGATCCTTCCATTTTTAACATTTTGTTTTAGCTGATTCTCTGCGAACACTTCTTTTTTGTCTTCATCATCCAACTCTCTCTCTCTTTTTCAAGATCACCGACCTGAACAGTCGCATGTCGGCCATCGAGAACCTCCTGAACCACTTGGAGCAGAAGGTGTCCTCACCATATGACCAGGTGAACTGTTTAAATAACACACCACAGATGCCAAGTAATCCTCACTGTCATCAGCAAACCTGCACACAGCTGCTGCACAAGCTTTGAGAATTTCATCAGAATGAAACTTAAAACCAGAGCATTTAACAAGCTGGCAAGGACATGTTTTCATGGTCACAGCCATGGCAGCCAGGAGCATGATCAGGCTTTTCAGCTGCGAAGACTACAAAAAAATCTAAAACTCTAATTACAGATAAGTGAGCGGATGAGATTCAGATTTATCAAACTGAATATGAAATATGAACGCTACACTCTGCAGTGCAGGCCACAGACATGCAAGTCCCCAAAGGACATAAAATGTTCCACATCCTGCCCCGATCCTCAAGCAGCGCTTACACGCTCCTGCATCCACATTTTTCATGCTTCACACACAGCTGCTGTTAATTTAAGTGGTTGAAGTCTGAAGGGGATGTATACTGGGATTTGGCCCTGTAAATGCAGACTGTACTGAAATGACCTCCGAGTGACTGCCATGTTTCCATACATACTGAGACAGTGCGAGGTTTAGCTTCAGCTTATGTAAAAGCAATATATACACGAGGGATGCAAAGAATACAGGGACGTTATATCATACTTGATGGTCTGCTTAGTGGTTTGCATTTCTTTGTGTTTGTTCCTGTTGCTTCTAAATTGAAGTTTGTGTGTGAGTGAACAGAAATACTTATTGTCTACAAGTAGGGGGAAGATTTTCTTTTATATGTTTTATATGTATAAATTTACCTGTTTTAGAATAAGTCAACACAGATACAGATGAGAAACTTATAGAATACCGGACAATAGAATCAGCAACATGATCGCCACCAACAACAAATACAGTTTGTATCCTTGATTAAGGACGTTATGAATAAATACACAATGCAAGTATGAATATGCAAAGCTCTAACATCTTTTTTGCACAAGCAGGGAAACGCTCAAGGTTGCTCTTTGTAAGTAAAACAGTAACATATGCCACATCTTGTCAAAGGTTGCAGGAGCGAGAAAGACTGTGTTGAATCCTCACCACATGTAGCACATTGATCATTTCTGGTTACCAGGTTTTAAGGAAGGTATTTGTTCAGAGAGCTAACATGTTTTCCAACTAATACATAATGTATGGTCTGGAGTAGGAAGACAGGGTTAGTGGGTGTGTAGATGTCAGGTACCACTCTAAATGGCAGTGTGTGGATCTGGTGTCACAGGTGTATTCTTCAGAGCAACATTTAGAAAGTTTAGTTCCAGGCAGGTACAGAAAAGATGTCCGAGAGTGCCCTCTGCTGATCTACACTTTGAGCAAATTGGAGAGACAGATTGGTAAAAGGAGAGTAAATCAGTGCAGGAGCAGTGACCTGTGTATCACTGTGTTAATTGGAAAACTAGAGTTTTAAAAGAGCTGTCCAGCTTCCTTTAGAGTAAGGGCAGAGATTAAATTATCCTTAGTTCTGGTCTCTTCAAAGGCATTTTGAAGATAATATTAGAATTATATGAAGGCATCCTGCAAACTGGACTCCTATGAAAAATATGAAAAATGTCTCAAATAACTGCGTATGGATTAAAAAGAGTTACATCAAATTTGAATAGCACAAGAGTATTAATGCTAACACTTCTGTTCCCTGCAGATGCTTACAAGTTTGTGTTTAGTTTGAGTTTAAACAGTGGTAATCATTTCAGACAAGCTGCATCACAATAAACGGCAGGTGGACAAAGTTACTTTAATAGTAAGTAAAGCCATATAGAGGTCTCAGCCCCATGCACTGCAGGAACAGTCCTCGTTGCAGCAGTTGCTAGTTTGACTCCTGGCCTTGCCCCTTTGCTACCAGTCTTCCCCCTCCCTGTACCCTCCACACTTCCTGTCTCTCTTCAGCTGTCCTGTTTAATACCTTCGATGTTTACAACATCAACTTATGTCACTGTAGTGTTTTCAGCTTGTGATGCTGCCCTGGAGTGGCCAAAAAAAACTTAAAGCAATGCAGCTCAAAACAGGTGTGTGTAATCTGGATAAAGATAGTCTATATCTAGTGAACTGATAACTTAATTTGTTTTAACCCGCTTGTTTAACATCCAATTGTCAAATAGCATGCAACAAAGCTCTGATGACCAACAACACAGCAAGCTAGCCTATGTAACTGGCGATAGCTAGCTTAAAGGTTGGCGACTATGAAGCTAACGTGCAGTAAGAACGACGCAGCTTTGCAGGGCCAGAGCTTCAGACAGCTAAAACTCCTTATTCTTCCATACTTAAGACCAAAACAACACCCTCTCTTAAACTAGAAAGTGGTGAGTTAAATAAAAGTTAACCATTGAGTTGCTCAGTCAAAGTTGTTTTGTGTGTTTCCAATAAGTAGAGCTGGAAAAGTGCTCTACAGCTCACTAAAGAAATGACAGAAGCAGAGCCTACAGAAGTATTAACTGAATGTGAAGAAATTGTTAAACTTGCAAAACTTTAAGCCGCCACGTTTCCTCATGAAGCTAAATGAGCTTCAATTTTCTTTAAACCTGCTACTGGTAAACATAAACACATCCTCATTAACTTTTAATTATCAGCTAATTTAGTTTTTAGAAATACTTCCCTCAAAATACTTCAGTTGATTATTTGTAATCCATTGTTCGAGCCTAAGTGTGATGAAAAGGGGGCACAGTTACGTCTACTCATCATCTCCTCATCAGAAGTGATCTCTCATGTGGCTTCGGTGTCTGCTTTTAATTGGGATGCACGCTCTGAAATCCACACCGCCATCATCGAAGCAGAATGAGCAAACCCATAAAAAGCAGCAAACTGTGAAGAAGCAGAGAACTCTAGGTCGTCTGGTAATTAGTGGCTGAAGAGCTTCAAATGAGAGCGATATTTCAGAGACTCATGCTTTCCCTTTCTTGTGGCTAACCACTGTTTAAATAGATTTGCATATAGCACATGTTTGCCGGTTTCGTCATAGAACAGTCTGCATGCAACTTGTCTGCTCCAATGTCTGACTTTTATCATAGTAAAAACTTAAATTTTATTAAAGTTTTTGTTGATCAAAACCAGCATCCTCATTACCCTGCCTCACTCCTTTCCAGCTCCACCTTCTTGTACAAATGTGGTTGTTTCCCTGTTCCCAAAATCAATCAGTGATAATGAGGAGGCTGCATCTACTTCATACAGTATATGGTGCTGAGTAAGGTAGTTGGCCATGCATGCTCATGTTTGCTGCTGAAGTTAGAGCAGATTCATACTTATTCAGTTTCCTCAGCCACCAGGACCTTCTGATCTTTTTGCTGCTGCAAAACAGGAGCAAGCAGAGGAAACTCACAGGAGCACAGTCAGAGATAATTCACTCAGGCACTTGAGGTTTGTGTTAAAACTAACAAAGATGCAAAGTGTAAACCTTCACAGCATTGATAGTTTCCCTCCTTTGTTTTTTCTCTGTTCTTTTCCTGCAGACCAGCCAGCCTCCGCTGACTCCAAACAGCACCTCTCCTGTTCCTCAGTGGGAGGACGTCGACTTAGAGGAGCAGCAACTGAGACGGAAGCTGCACGAGATGACGGACAATATCAGCGACCACAGCCTGACCTCTGATGAAGATGAGTCCAGCAGGCCACTCTCCTCCCAAGACATCCCAGCATGGAGGAGCCACGATGCGGATGCCAAACCCTCGAAACTGCCCACCAGACCCACATCCAGAGCCAGCAGTAATATCTCCAGGATGGAGGAGGAGCAGCCGCAGTGCTCTGACTCACAGAAGGTAGAGGATTCTTCCAGGATTAAATCATCATGTAATGCCAGAAAGTTCATAAGAAACATACATGCTGCACATCTGGATAGTTGCACATTCTGTTCTTTTAAAAGAGCCGGCTCATGAAATTCCATACCATCTCTGCTGGAATCCAGTTCAAGCACATAATGTAGTCATAAATCAAGTCACTCAGCCTTAGTGTTTGTTTTTGCTTTGAAACTTTCTCTCTCTGTTTCTCCAAACACAGATTTTAAATGCCATCTTCCCTCTAAAGTTACCAAACTTCAGAACTGTGTAGTTATATAATGTTGATTTTTTTTAAACACTCTTATTGAAATCTGCTTGTTCAAACTGCATGCGCTCACTCAAAGCTTTAAAGTATCATGTAACGCTAGATTATACAGAAAGGCCCTCTGAAGTTATCACATCATACGGCTCAATCCTGTAAAGCTGGTGTTTTCTTTCACAGCATTGTGTTTTCATTATGACTGAAAGGGGCAAAGGTCAACTCTGATGGACCTCTGATCTCCCAGCAGCCCTTGTTTTCTGTTCTGCTTCACATCAAACCAAAAAGCTTCTTTCTGCCTCATTGACATCAAGTTATAAATGACGACTTACCACCTCAGGGTCTGTTTTTGGAAGAGTTAATGTAGTATGAGATTATATGACATGGCTGATCTGAGAAATCTGTGACAGAACTCACAGTTCTGTAAAGGGATCTGGATCCTCCTTAGGGGGACAGGGGTTACGTAAGACTAAAGGGGTTTACGATGATGCTGTAAGAAGCCACGTTATCACTATAACTATTAACAAATGGAAGAAGGTTTCTGTGTTAAATGGTGAACGTCAAACCAGCTTAGAGGCATCTTTACTGCCATCCCCTGGACAGAAGTGGAATAAAGAAAGTGGATTCATGGCAGGCAGTAAAAAGACATAACAATGATAAAAAACACATTTCTAATATGACTTGGTTTAACTCAATAATACAAACAAGCCTTGTAAAAGGATCAGATGGAACAAGAACATGACGCCTTTAAAAATAAGTCCCAACAACCACAGGAAACTCAGGAAATGAGCGAATGTTTCAAGCTGAATGCTGTCAAACATTAAATTCAGTAATTACGATTAATCACAGAATTTCAATAGTTTATCACAATTTGATTGCATGTTTAAAATCCCATTAAGAATAATTTCCATACAGTTTTTAATTTCCATTTTAAAATGTAAAGCAGTTCTTCCCAGGGTCTTAATTCTATTACAAATGAATGTAATGAAAATGTACTTTATGATCCTGACATTTAGATGTATACTCTAATAAATGCTGCACAGCCAAACCAGTTAGCTCTAAAACCATGACTTAGAGGTAGGAGAGACAGCTTCAGCGTGCTTATTTTGTTAAATATTTAGTTTAATTAATTTTCATGTATTTATTTCAAATAGGACATTAAAAAACATGCAGAGGTGCATGTGCAAAATTAGCAGCAGTTAAATAAAGTGTATAACTAACAAAACATCCCTCAGGTCTGCTGAAGAAAAAATGATGAGTCGTCATTGTAATGAGACTTGCTCCAAGAAAGTAACTAGAAAAAACATGAATCACTCACCTGAAATTTAAGAAAAGAAGTTTCAAATTTCCCTGTAGTATTATAAGACAGAATGGTCCAGAAATTAGCTTCCAAGGCAGGATATTTAGCCGGCAGTCAGCTGTCACCATTCAGTATTGCTCTAGCTAACTTCTTTGATTTAGTTTCATCCACTACCACGTCTTTGGCGATTTACACACTCTGCACCTGTATGCTTAGCTCTTAGGTGATAGCTCAAATTGGAGTGTCAGCTAGGCCTCCTGGGAGTTTTAAAGTGAAATGGGCCATTCAAGACCACAGCAGTGTTATTTTCCATCATGCAGCAGCACGAAGCAGGATGATGCTCTACTACGGTGTGCTGAAAGGGACAAAATAGCATTAAAATACATTTTAAAAATTGAATTAATGTCAGATTAATGTCATATTTCAGTGCTTTAAGGTTTTATAAAGAAGTTACACTTTATGTTCAGTAATTTGCGGAATTTGGGATTTCCATAGCATTTCATATTTTCATATGCCATCAAACATTCATTTTTCTGTTTTCTTTAATTTCTTAACTGCTTATTCACACATTGTCTCTGTCCTCATCTTCCTCTATTAGACAAACCATTCCACAGACAGTCTGGAGAGAAAACGGAACCCTCTAGAGGAGGGATCAAAATCAGGCTTCAAAGGCTCGACAGCCTTACTGGTTGAGCTGGAGGACCAGGTCGCTCAGGCAGCCGCCAACGTCCAGAACGCCCAGAGTGAGGTAAAGACAAACCAGTAGCTGAGTTATAAGGTTCATGGGGCACACTGAGAAGCTCCTGTCTCTTCAGCTTTAAGGAGACAGAAACAGAAAAATGTTTTTATCTTCTCTTTATATCCAAAGGTGTCTTACATAGAGAACAGGATTGCTGCCCTGAATGCTGCAGGCATGCCAATGGACAAAAGACGAAAGGTAAAAATGTTCAATTTCCATTTATTTAATTTGATTGCGGTTTCTGAGTTGTAGCTTTCAAAGTTATTCCATTAAAGTTTACGTAGTTTGGAGGACTGTTAATGTAGACTCAAATCACATGCATGCTGTAGTTATTTTGGGAAGCAGAGCTGTTTAAGAGGTGGATTTGATTATCCTGATTGACTCAATGAACTGAGATACGTGTCAGCTCTGAGGCCACGCCTACTTAGACTCAAACCATCCACTTTCTGTCTCCTAAGACAGTCTGTCTCTGATAACTGTTTCTACAAGTTGCCAAAGAGAACGACTGATAGGCCTAACATTTATTCCCATATGTTAATTATTCTTTTTTTGCTCTCCTGCTTCCTGTTTTGTTGTCCTCTAGTCTGCGATCCCGGTCCAAGCAAGAAGACTTTCCCACAACTTTCCCACAAGTAAGAGCCGACACTGCAGCCCTTGAGCACGATCCCCAAGGCCCCCTGTTTGACTCAAACATCTTAACCTTGTTAAACTCCGAGAACATGATGCTCTATTCTGTGAGCTGGTGAACACTGTGTCCTGTTGTACTGCAGATTCACATTTCCCAGATGTATCTCGGATACTTGATTTTGCTACATGCAATATTCCCACAGCCGTTTTGCTATTAGATGATAAAAATATCTTCAATTCGATTGATGGTTATCTAAAGATTCACGGTAGTTAAAAGGGAATTTCAATTTGTAAACACTGCCCAATTTGTGTGGGTCAAAGATGAGTAAAATATTAAAAGGACACTTTGGCGTTTCATCGGTTTGCATTTACTAGCAGCCAGGAGACGAGCTGTGGTAGCTGAACGTCATCTTTCAGAGCAAATGAGCCAAATCAAAGTGTGTAGAAAAGGTCGATAACATTGATATTCAAGGTTTTTGACAACATTACAGGAAGGATATATTCTTTTCTTTGCAATATGCTTCCTTAAATATGCTTCCTTAAATAAGTAATAACTATTACATTGCTCCCTTTAAAGCCACAAGAGCCCAACGGTGAAAAAAGAGGTACGTTTTATCTGCAGGATACAGGAGTTGCTGGTCTATCACCTCAACTAGTTTGGTTGCCCTGAAAAATGTAGTTTTGCTATTCCAAAACGTTTGCAAACATCATTTAGACCGCTCATATATGAGGGGAAAAAAGGCTTGGGAATTTTCCTTTAGAGTTATTTTTAACCGGACATTAGGGGTTTGCAATTGAGAAGCTGGACTGAGAAATCTTTGAGTCATTGCTCACAGACCTCACTGACAAACTGAGAAACTACTTGATCACTCTCCTGATAATACTTCTCCATTAACATCAGTTTTAGTCTCCATATTAGTGACGTTGCAGGCCCTAGATAAGCTCCAAGTTTTCCCACAAACATGTGATAAAGGAAACCACAGTCCTGCTTTAAAAAGAGATTAATAAAAGAGAGGCAAACATGGATGTACAATGTGGTTGATGTATGTTTGCAGACCAGGTGGACAACTTTATGAGGAACTCCCTCTACAGGGGCTCCCTGACACAGAGGAACCCAGTGGCCAAGCCCAAACCCAGGGCTCCCTGTGCGGTATGACCCTGCTGTGTGGTGCTGGGTGAAGTGAAGAGTTCAGTTCCAATTTATAAAGCTAGAATAAAGAAAACTGACACTGAGGAAAGAAACTACTGCAAAAATGTTGCTTTAGTCTGGATTGCTTGCTGTAAAAATGTTAATTTTGTAGCTGAGAGTTATAGTGTGACATTTGGGGGAATTCACCTTATTGCCAGGTTATATAAGAAGATCCAATCACTCTCATAGCTTTATGTCAAGTGCACAGATTGTATTAAACATGGACGCCACCTAATGGCTTCTGAAGAAACGTTATGAAGCTCACAGCAGTCGTCGTTTAGGAAAAGCTGACCCCAACTAGCCACACCCCTCGTTATGTATTATTATAACAGCCTTGATATAATCACAACGGATGAGTTTGGAAATCTGACCCTGTATAGTTGTGATGTATAAAGAAACTAGAGACCAAAATCCTTTTCAGTACCAGGCTGTAGACATCTTAACTTCTGCTGCAAAAATGAACATTTTAACACAGCTCTTATGGAGAGTCCTTGGCTTTTGGAGGCAGCCTCAAGTGGACACTCAGGGTACTGCAGCTTTGAGGTTATTAGCTTAGCATAAAGACTGCAGAAAGGACAAAATGACTTAGGGTTAGCTGCTACCAGTCGTTCCGCTAAGCAAAGACAAGCAGTCTTAAATTCTTCAGATTCCCACAGCAGTGATTTTGATCTTCACATCTGCTGGCAAAAAAGGTTTATTCTGTTAAATGTCACACTATAAATTTAAGGTTTTAAATGTTCAAACTGACTCCATGTTTGGAAGTGAACTCTTCATTTTCTGGTTCTAAGCTTTGACCGTGAAGGCACCTGCTTGGATATATGCTCATTTTTATAATGTGCTTTGTTTTGGTTTGAATTGATGATTATTGCTTTAATTTTTGCTTATTCTATTTCACTAATTCTGGGCATTCTTGAATCGTTAAACTTAAGCCAAGTGTGCAACTTAATCATTTGTACAGCGGAGTGATAAGGAGCTAATATGTTTGAGCACTTTTTAAATGTTTTGTCATAATTAACACCAGCTTTGAGTTTTCTCTGTTGTACTGTGATCCTGAATTTGCTTTTTAACTTGATTTCTATTCATCAGGATTTAGCTGTGCTTGTTTTAAAGGAACATTAATATGACCAATGTGCTTCAGGTTAATGGTTCTAGTCTTAGAGACACTATTTGAGTCCAGAACTGGCTGCTGCCGCACTGAAAACTCTTCTTTAGCTTGATCATCACTGCTTGCTGTTTTAGTATCCACCATCTCACAAACTTCTCTGCACACATGATATACTGTATATTAAAGCTCCTGTGAGGACCTTTAGTACACAAGACAAGGATCACAGGAGCTTTAAGATGAACAGTGCATGATGGCACAAGTTTGATCACTCAGGGTTGATTCCCTCTCTAAAGCTTTAGATATGATGTTGATCTTTAGTCTTTCCTCAGCCTCAGTAATCATCACACCCCTCACATCTTCTTTTACAGACCTGTTTTTTTTCCTGCTGAACTTGTTCATGTCCATGTTGCAATGACATAATGACTAACAGTGAATCCATTAACCCAATCACAGCATGACATGATTGATTCTTTGTTAATCAAACAGCCAATGATTGTGTCCGTCTGTGTGTCTCTCTCTTCCTGCAGAAACCGGTAATGACGCAGGGCTCATGAGGAGGAGGCTCAGCATTTTGTGACTGACTCATTTTTCCTGCTTAAATTCACATTTTGATTGTTTCTTTGTTGTGAAATTATCTTGATCAAGATCTAAACAATATTTGTCGTTTAGCACCACACTAACTTTGTGCAACCATTCTTGTATCCAGATGATTTGTATCCATTAGTTTGCTGAGTTAACACATTTATCTTAATATGCAAAAATGTTCTTATATTACATAAAGTTCTAAAATCTACACTTATTTATTTTGATGTTCACATGTAAAAAAGAGAATGCCAAACTAAATATAAAAATATTTCACAATTAGAGCAACATTTATTTTTTACCTTTTAAACAATATAACAATTTTACATTTTAGTCTTTATAAAATTGTTTGTATATTTGTTAACATTATCAGTCTCATAACACCAGTGGAGGTTTAATTGATTGTCTAAAATTGTACATTTATGTTAATGGATAAAGAAAATAGACATCATTGCACATTCCTTGTAATTTTTATGTCTACATATGTGAAATGTGTCTAAATTAAACTTCTATAATCATATTTTTTCTCATAACTCTTAAAGTAAAGTGGAGTATTTTATAACTAATCAGCAGAGTTTTATTTAAAGCTTGCATCTTATTAATGGTAGTACTTTCTGCGTGTTTGCTCTGATTGCATTTGCTCTCATGATTGTGATCTGTTATTTGTTTATATTTTCTGGTAACTTGCCATAACACAAAACAAACAACAAACATGGTTTATTTATTTTCTTACTTTCATTTTTAATTTTGTTATAGTTGATTACAAAAGAGGCCTTTATTTTTTAAGATGTTTCATGAGTTCTGTGCACATGCAAACAGATGAGGATGTTGAGGTTTTCATTCCATGCCATTTTCTCTCACTATCGTATACATTTTTTAAAAAGTATCTTATGAATCTGTATTTGTACCAACTACTGACTGATATTAAGCCCTGGATCACTGCACAGAAAACGGTTTGGACAGTTTAGTTATGAAGTATGTAAAAGTCTAATAATACATCCATATTTGATGATTAAATTATTCAAAAACTCATCATTGTTTTGTTTCATCCTCTTGTTATCAGTCTCCAACCATACATGTCACATCAAACAGCATTTTTCCACAGCAGAACATTTGATTTGCTTTGGTTTCCTCCTGCTTATCTCACCATAACCTCCACAAATCAAGCTGTTGTTGTTGATACAGTGTTGAAAGCTTCATTCAAGCATTCTGATCCCTTTGTTGTTGAATCACCTCATAGTTTTCTTCTAAGATCTTTGAACTCTTTGGACACAAACAAAAGATCGGATTGTCTTAATACTTGTGAGAGCATGGAGGCTCTTTGGTTTGTCACCACAGAAATGACTCCACGCCTTTCTTGGAAAAGTTTAAAGTTTGGTTTGGTCATATTTATGTCTCTTTCAAAGGCCATTGTACTCAGATTAGACTCTCTTAAAACTTGCTAATCTATGTTGTCAAATTGACCCGGTCTGCAGCTGCTGATAGCCTAGCGTCCATGCCAGTTCAACAGCCAGTGTCTCCTGTGGGCAGTGGTGGACAAACTACACAACTTCATTACTTAAGTCAGATACTCCATTCAAATATTACTCCTGTGCAAGTGAAAGTTGCTCTGTGAAATTATTACTTGAGTTAAAGTACTGAAGCACTTGCTTTTAAAAATACTTGAGTATTCAAAGTACTTCTTAAATTATCTCAAAACATTGGTTTATCACAAAGCATGAGTGCAGTCAAGAATACATGGAAGTACATTCGGATACATTATTTTTATTTAGAAACCATTACTTGAAATCTTTAAAAACTTTACCATGGAATAAAAACAGACACTAAGTTACTCCAAGCACAGACAACTTAGTTTGAAATGTTCATCTGGAATGAAACAAATGTTACGTAGCTCGACACGCTGTCTGAGGTTGGACAGTGAATGTTTGTGTGTTTGAGCAGAGAGGGAAACAGGGAGAACATTTCAAACCATACGTATCATTCTTCGTTTCAAAAACCTCTAACACGGGTTGAAGATATGGCCATGGGTGTTCAGGTGGAGAATTACAGCCATCATTACCACCTCTAAATGAACTGCCTGATCTGAGTGAAATCTGCTCTGTGTTTGCTCCACGTTCAACCGTGGAGACGCACGATTTACAGGTACGACTAAACCACTGAGACAAACAGAATGACACAAACACAGTTTACTGTCTTAGGATCAGATTTCAGAAAAGAGAAGGAAATTCAGGAGCTGACTTCAAAGCCAAAGTAGTGAGTAACTAGAGCATTGATAGAAATGTAGTGGAGTAAAAAGTACAATAATTGTCTTCTGAATGTAGTGAAGTAAAAGTAATAATTTCCCCAAAAAATAATACTCAAGTAAAGTACAGATACTCAAAAAATGTACTTAAGTACAATACTTAAGTAAATTTACTTTGTTACTGCCCACCACTGCCTGTCCAAAGTTTGATTTTGAATTCTACTTCACTCTCCAAAATATACAAATATGGTGAATAGTTTTCAAGCAGTGGGTGACATCAATACATCAACACACTGCTGCCCCTCCTGCTGGAGTATAAAGAGAAGACACAGCTGATTAACGAAGATAACAGAGACTCAGAGGTGCGTCCATAGAGCAGGTGAGACAAACATATCCTCCTGTTCTTTATTCTCACAGCTGTTCTTCTTTGAGTCCGATCACCTGGAACACAAACTTTCTGTTCTTCTACACCTAAAGACAGAGAGGGATCTACTCTGGCTCCAGTCATCACTCCTGCACCTGTTCAGCTCCAGTTTTAACCAGGAGAAGATTGGTTCTGAAGACCAATCAAACAAACACCTGATAGTCCAAAAGGTAAGTCTTTATTATGTTCAGTATATTTAAAGCTTTTGGTTAACTGCAAATTCAGGTCGACTTTTGTTTGGGGATAAAGTAAAAGAGTTAGAATAGCTTGCTTCAGTAGCAGAGAATGCCTTCAGAAGCGTGTCTTTGCATCAGATGTTATACTTAAGATAATCATTTTAGCCGAAAACTGAGAGTTTCTGCTGTGATGATATGATATCTGTGTATTTTGCTCCAGGTCGAGCTGCTATGAGACTGTGTGCAGTCCTCGTTGTGGTCTTGCTGATGCTCAGTCAGGCTCTCAGTGGATCTCATCAAGATGACTCAGTAAACATCCAAAGTAAGACAGAATTACAACCCAAATATATAGAGACCTGAAGGGTTCTGAACTAAAATGCATGTTTTTATAAACAAATACAGAGAAAATGAAAAATATGGATGATCATTCAGAAACAGCTTTCTTTATTACAATAGATTTTTCAAAGTTGCCTCTTTATATCAGTTATTTAAGGGTTATTTTTTAAACCACTTTCTTATATTTGACCTATTACAAAAGGAAACAGCTCTTCCCTTTTAGTTTGAAGCTATGAGGATCACAGACACCTTTGCACATCTAGATACAACCACTACCACTTGTCAGCTCACTACAGTGAGCAGGATTTGTATGCCAGTTTTATAAAAGGACACTTTGTAAAAGTACAGAAGTCCCAACATGCTCACAAGATGTTAACTTAACTGCACAAGATATTCATTTGTACACTGAAATACTTGTTCCACAAAGATAGATAAAGTAAAGGAGGGTGAGGCTCTGCTGCAGACCATGTGCTTCATTATGAAAAAACAACTGTTTTTTATTTTAACTTTTTTAAATTACAACTACAACCTTGACATATTGTTCTCTTTGTTTATGAATTATGTTGACTGTGACTGAGACAATGGAAAGGAGTCAAAGTGTCTTGTTTTTGATTTTTTTCGCTTGTTTGTAATTTAGGTCATAGTGTGATTGTATTTTGAAGCAGAAGACAGTTTTCAACATCATGGACAAAAGGTCTATTCTATTCTATTCTTTTCTATTCTATTCTGTTCTATTCCATTCCGTTCTGCTCTGTTCCATTCCATTCTATTCCATTATGTTCTATTCTATTCTATTCCATTCCATTAAGTTATTTTCTGTTCTGTTCTATTCTATTCTATTCTGTTCTTTTATATTCTATTCTATTCTGTTCTATTCTATTCTATTCTATTCTATTCCATTATGTTCTTTTCTGTTCTGTTCTATTCTATTCTATTCCATTCCACTCAATTCCACTTCATTCCATTCTGTTCTATTCTGTTCTATTTCATTCCATTCAATTCCCTTCCGTTCCGTTCTGTTCTGTACTATTCTATTTTTTTCCATTCCATTCCATTCCTTTCTTTTCTTTTCTTTTCTTTTCTTTTCTTTTCTATTCCGTTCCGTTCCGTTCTATTCCATTCCATTCCATTCCATTCTGTTCTATTCTATTCCATTCCACTCCATCGTGTTCTGTTCTGTTCTGTTCTATTCTGTTCCATTCCGTTCTGCTCTGTTCCATTCCGTTCTGCTCTGTTCCATTCCATTCTATTCCATTATGTTCTGTTCTATTCTATTCTATTCTATTCTATTCTATTCTATTCTATTCCATTAAGTTCTTTTCTGTTCTGTTCTATTCTATTCTATTCTATTCCGTTCCGTTCCATTCCATTCCATTCCATTCTGTTCTATTCTATTCCATTCCACTCCATCATGTTCTGTTCTATTCTATTCTGTTCTATTCCATTCCATTCCGTTCTGCTCTGTTCCATTCCATTCTATTCCATTATGTTCTATTCTATTCTATTCTATTCTATTCTATTCCATTCCATTCCATTAAGTTATTTTCTGTTCTGTTCTATTCTATTCTATTCTGTTCTTTTATATTCTATTCTATTCTGTTCTATTCTATTCTATTCTATTCTATTCCATTATGTTCTTTTCTGTTCTGTCCTATTCTATTCTATTCCATTCCACTCATTTCCACTTCATTCCATTCTGTTCTATTTTGTTCTATTTCATTCCTTTCAATTCCCTTCCGTTCCGTTCTGTTCTGTACTATTCTATTTTTTTCCATTCCATTCCATTCCTTTCTTGTCTTTTCTTTTCTTTTCTTTTCTTTTCTGTTCTTTTCTTTTCTTTTCTTTTCTTTTCTATTCTATTCTATTCCGTTCCGTTCCGTTCCATTCCATTCCATTCTGTTCTATTCTATTCCATTCCACTCCATCATGTTCTGTTCTGTTCTGTTCTGTTCTATTCTGTTCCATTCCGTTCTGTTCTGTTCCATTCCATTCTATTTTATTCTATTCTATTCTATTCTGTTCTATTCTATTCTATTCTACACAAAAGATAGCTGGTATATTCGCTCAAGATAATAACTTGTGTGCGCAACAAAATTATCTTGTGAGTACAATGTCTTACCGTACAGAAGGTCTGTGTACACCAACTGAAATCAATGTAATCATCTTGTTAATTATTTTGTATACAAATGATAAAACTGATCTTGTGGAACTTCAGGGGCTTCACATAAAAGATTCAGCATAGCGTTATTTTAAGGAGCGAAGTCAGTATTTGTGTTTACGCCTCGGCATCAATGGTCAGTTTGTGTGAAACAGCCAGATAACGACACTTAATCCTGCTGGAACCAGGGATTTGTCTGTTTCTCATTCCTCTCTTTGTGGTCCATGTTGTTCAGATCCAAACATCGATGCCTCCTGGTACACTGGCAGAGGGATCAGACCAGTGGGGAGATTTGGACGAAGAGCTGTGAGGAGAAATCAGCATCTGGCTTTCATCTCAGTGAGAGCTTACAGACCAACAGCTGACAGTGACACCAACGTTTGGATCACACACTGATGACTAACATCTCTTCTTTTTAAATATTCACATCGCTGTTGGATTTTCACTGCAAATTAGGAGTTTTCTGTCATGTGGTCTGCATTTTTCTCTCAACATTGTATCAACTCAAGTTGTTTTCTTGAATATTACATCCTGATCTACTGTGAGACAAGAATTCAAACACACAAGAAGCTTGATACCAAAACATATTACCCATGGCAAAAAACTATAACAGTTTGGAAGTCCTACAACACCAACAATACATTTCATAACACAATAAAGATGGAAAGTGAAAAGTTTTACCACTTTGTTGTTCTTTGGATGCAGAGAGACGAGCAGCATTGTTTCTTTTATTAATTTAAATTTACTTTTCATTACAGTAGCAACAAGGGCATTACAGAATAAGTAAGTAAGAAACGTAGCAATCTGTTTCAAAGTTGCAAGGTAGGTAAATGTAAACAACAGTGTTAGATTGCTCGATCTTTGGATCCTTTACGTTCAGTTCCTCAATTCTCAATTTCCTCCAGTGTTTAGTTTGTCCTCACTTTGGTTGTATTCATTTTAAAACTGTTTCAAACAAAGAAAGCTTCGTACTTCGATCACTGGAGGGGTTGCACAACATGTGTAAAATCAGAAACAACCTCACAAAGGGGCTTTCACAAGATGAATATACTCTTAATAAGAACCAAATCATCCACATTTCATCCACTCAGTGTGAGGTGTTTCTTTGTTTATGTGCGGGATCCAAATCAAACCAGCACCAGGCGCCCTTCAAGGCTCTCTTGTGCTGAATGAAACCAAGCTTCTGTAGGGCCTGTGAAGATATCATCGCAGTTTTAGCGCTGGTTTAAATCACTCAGCAGTAAAAGTGCACTCTTGGGTCCATCCTGCAGAGAAAAACGTATGTTTTGTATAAAGAAGAACAAATGAGAGAACATTGTGCAAGGAGCGGACTGCAGGGGGGAGAAGTCTCTGTGTGGAGGTTTGAACCAGCCAAATGCAAACAACAACACTGTTTTATAATATCAGAGGAGTCTTTACAGCCGTACTTTATTAAAGCATAGGAACAATGCTGCTATTGTTTCTGCTGAGTTTTAGTATCACACTTTCACAAACAACATCACCCCCCTGTTCCCCATCCACCCCCTACCCGGCAGAAACGTGGCAGCAAAGCAGCTACAGAAATAGGTTTTTGAAGACGTCTTCAGATATTTAAATAATATATATGTTTAGGGGATGCTTTTGAGTCTTCATTGTAGGAAATGTAAAGATTACATTCATGTATTGTCTGTATGTCAGGTAAAGAGCTAAGCTTGAGTCTTTAATTGGCCCTACCATGATCACTGATAGTTTGTCTGACAGGTGAGTTTGGGACTGTCACTCTGCTTCTCACTCTGTTTCAATGATATCGTTTTAACACAAAGACCAGGAGAACAAAGCTTATTGTTAGACAGTGGAAATACTTATTTTAATATTGCTGTTTTATTGTTATTTTTATCAGACTTGACAGGGTCTTTATTGTGTAAAAAGAAGCTAAATTGGAGAACATCTTTCAACTCGACTCTGCTTGAGGGATCTCCGCTCTGTGTGACCACAACCTTATAAAAGTCTGGCAGGAGACAATGAGTAAAGGTCAAGCTTTCAGTTCAACATGTGGAACAGTCAGACACTGAGGGGGTTTATTTTACAATCAGTGACAAAAACAGGACTTCTGAGGAAAGATCCTTATCAAGCCAAGGACTGATCACACGTGAATTCAATTGGTGTTAAATCAAAACTACCTGAAATGATTTCCTCTGTTCATCTTGTCCAAAAAGTAAAACAGAAATCTCAACGGGAATTTTTTATTTATATCAGTAAAGAAAAAGGCACACATTAATACATTCATATACATTCAGGACTTTTATTATTTACAGTCTTAAGTGCAGCTTTAAAATGAAAGGGATGACCAGCTGATCAGAGACAAGCAGCAGTGAAATCAACAGTTACGTTACGGTCCAACTTTGCAGCAGGATCCTAACAGGCTGGATGTGTCTCTTCGATGCACCTCCCCGAGAGGTGTCTCCTGCCACTCTGACAGTCCTCCCTGCTGCGCTCCAATACACTCATACACCCTGTGGGCTGAATTACAGCTGAGTCACCAGAATGACCAGTGATAAAATACTCCTCATGTTGGTGTCTGCTGCTCTCTAGTGGATCAAGAGCAAGCTATGCATAATAAAACAACTACTTGCAGCATCTTTGTTTGTGCAAAACAAAATCTAGATGCAAACCCTGGCGGCTGACTTCTTCGTCTAATTCTTAATTTTAAACGTCTTTACTTACCAACATCCAGGAGCAGGTTGCTGACTTGATCCCCTGACAGGGCAGACGTCTCTGTGAAGTATAGACCTTTGTCACTGGCCAGACTTTGACCTTCCTGTAGGATGACATAAAGAGACCAGACGTTAAATTTTATAGGTTTGAAGTTATGGTTGACCATACTCTGAATATCCAAGGGAGGGTTCATTTTAAACCTTGATTTATTTTCACATTTTGGTGTGTGAATGCTTTAAACTAGATTTTTCTTTAAGCACCAGTTTAGCTCCGTTGTTAGAGCAGGTGCCCAATGTACAGAGGATTCAGTCCTTACCACGCTAGTCATAGGACCAAAACTGTTTTAGCCCACATGTAATTTTCACACCCAAACATGTCATAATAGGGCCCAAGTTAAGAGATGCCCTAGCTCTCCTCCAAACTGGGAATGACTGAGATGAAGAAAGATGATTTCGGTGTCTGTACCTGCACTGACACTCGTCTGACCTGTGCCAGGTCTCCCTTGTTGCCTACCAGCCACACAACAGTAGATTCTGGAATGTAGTGTTTCTCCAGCTCTTTGAGCCACATCTGAACTCTGATGAATGTTTCCTATAGTGTGACAACACAATGAGTAAAGCATCAGCAAAGAGAGAACAGAGCACGTCATTTCTAACATCTAGTGTCTGCTCCTTTTACCCGTTTGCTGATATCATAGACCAACAGAGCAGCATGAGCACCTCTGTAGTAAAGTGGGGTGACACTGTGGTATTTCTCCTGCCCAGCTGTGTCCCATATCTCCAAACGCAGAGAGACGTCACTGAGGTGAACCATCCGGGTCAGGTAGGCACCTAATGAGAAGGAAGAAGAAGTGCCTCAGTCACGACCACCTGCTAATAATACATACCTTATTTAAACGTCTTTGGACTGTAGCTTCATATTTACCTGACAGATTGAACAAACTACAATATTTGAACACACTTACTTCCAGCTAGAAATCCCCTAGAAGTGACCTACTTTGTCATATCATGACAGGGATTTTGTCAGTAGATTTTTTTATGTGACTTTCAGTAACAGTCAATTTACAATTTCCCAAATATAACAGATTATTACTTCTCTATAAATCCTCTTTCTCTGTTAAAAACACAGCCGATCAAAACTCCAGGTGTTATGAACTCACAGCCGACTGTAGGAGATGTATTCCTGAACTCCTCCTTGACAAATCTCTGAGCCAGACTGGACTTCCCCACACCAGAGCCTCCCAGAAGGACCATCTTAACTCTGAGGGTTTGAACCGGTCTACTGTGACTGCGGAGCCGGGCTCCTCCAGGCACCCTGGGGAGATTGTCCCCCATGAAAAGTTTATTCCAAAATAGTGAAAGAACTCAGACAGAAACTGTCCAAGAAAGTCATCAAACCCTGATCCAGTGATCAGTGTTTCCCTCTTAGGAAGAAAGAGCCACTCCAAACTGTGAAGAAGAGTTGATATGCCTTCTTTGTAAGAGAGAGTTTGCTTCGACTTGTGTTCACAGAAAATAAAAGTAAAACCAAAGTCCAGTCAGGACTTGTAAAAGACCAACAATATAATTTCACTTCCCCGTATACCGAGCCATAAAAACCTCCAGCCAATCGTAAGTGAGCAAACACTCTAAGCATTGTTCCTCACACAAACTGTTTAAATCATTGCTCATGATTTTCTTAAATTATACTTATGAGAAATGTTGATCTTCTTCCAAAGTCTAATGTTGTTTCTTTCCTACTCAGCTGTTTTAATTCAAAAACTGCATGTCAGATAAAAGCAGAAGCTGTGTTTATACACTCATGTATCATTAACTAAGCCTTCTCTTCTTTTATATCTACTGACACTTTTTCAGCACAAGAGGGCAGCATTGCATTCATAACAGCTTAGTGTTACAATCTGAGAATGTAAGTGCATCAAATCCAACCTTAAATATAGGCTTTACTATTGTTTTAATTGGCTGGTTCATCAGAATAGTTAGTGACTGTATCAGACAACTTTCCCTATAACAACATTAATTTAAGAACAATCAGTGTCGATCGAATTAAACTGAGTGTATTTTTTAACCCTTAACATGTAATGTTACTCTTAAATTGTTTGTTTTGTAATGTATTCTTAAGACTTAAATATTGATAAACATTTTTATAGGGCTATATTATTATTAAATTGTAATGCAACAAGTGAAGTAGACCCAAAATCCCATCCAATTATTGTAAGTACTCACTTAAATTAAAAGTGTTTCCTAGTAAGACCTCAAAACAGAGAAGACTTTATTTTATATAAATAATGAACAATTAAAAGAATATACTATAATAAAACTGTATTGTATTAACTTCCAACTTACTTTGATATGAGGCTATCAAAGTACACTGTAAAAATGACAGGGAAATGTATCTGCATTAGAGGACTTTCCAATGATAGCTTACTACAGTGACACCATGAGATATTAAAGTATCTAGTGTAGCTATAAATTGCTTATGACTGTTGCAGATCCTCTATAACTGGCCTTAGCATCAACAATAAAGGATTACATCGTTGTCCATTCAATCTGAGGTCATGTCTTTCTCTTTAAGAAACTCAGAGCTCGCTGGTCATCATCAAAAATAGCAGAGAGGGTGTGAGAGAGTGTGATCCATAGACCAGGCTGGAGCTGTAGTTTCTGACTGAAACTGAACCCCTGAACATGTATGGCGTCCCCAGCCAGAGGTTGATGATGCATTCAAGTGTTAAGCGAAAACTCCGGTGAAAGAAGTCGCATACATGTTGAGAATTACTTGAGGCCTCAATGGGACAGCTTTTTGTATGCAAGGTGAAATGTTAGGTCAGATATACGTAATTGGGTGAATACTTGAATTAGGTGAAGGTCACTGTTCTTTTTTTTTTTTTTTTTTTACCTGTAAAACTGACAAATCACTTCATATCAAAGCAACAGGTGTGGACTCAATGTGCTTCAACATGAAAAAAGTTTGAATTCAGTTATAATTTTGGGGATATTTATGTAATAGCCAACTGGATAAAAATTATGAGATATCATAGGGATCCCAGAAAGAAAACGTTGACCAGGAGATAGCCTAAAGCTTGTAACAAATCTTGGGGTTTTTTTAATATTTAAAAACACAATTGCTAGCTTGGCATGAATAATCACTCAAAAACGCAATATAAGCTTACTATACACTTGGTTTTGAAAAAAAGGTTATTAGTTATTAGTTATTGTGCTCTATTTTGTGTGCTAAACCAGGGGTTCCCAAAGTGTGGGTCGGGACCCCTTGGGGGGTTGCGAAACACAAATGGGGGGTCGTGAGATGTCTTCCAGAATGTTTTTGTTTTAAGTTATCTAAAAATAATACAGTTTACCCATTATAGTAAAAAAATATCGACAAGATTGGAAGCTACACTTGAAATAAAAAACTTGAAAATAGAAAATGTAATGAGTTTTCTGCCTTTCTTTTTGCCAGATGACTCCTAAGTTTAGGGTTTGTGAATTTTGTTTATATAGCACCTTTCATACATAAAAACATGCATCCCAAAGTGCTTCATAGAATAACAGATAGACAGAAACAACAACAATGGTAAAATTATAAAAGGCATGATTATAAATAAAATACTCAAAAATAAATTAAATAAATACAGTAAAATTAATAAAATGAGTAATAGTGGAAAGAAAAATTAAAAATAAGGTAAAGTTAACAAGATCAGATTAATACAAGAAATAAATAAATAATTAAATAAGATAAATAAATGTCAAAGCAATGATTAAAATAATAACGCTAAAAATAATAATAAAAATAATAATGACTAGCTAAATGAAGCCACATTAAATCACTTTGAGGGACAGTGGGAGTCGCAAGACTTTGGCACGAATATTTTGGGGGTCGCGGGCTGAAAAGTTTGGGAACCCCTGTGCTAAACTGTCAAAACTACCAGTCGCAGCTGGTATATCCGACAGCCCGTGAACGCGTCTTGATTGAGTCCAGTCTTTGAAGTTCTTCAGGGTGACAGTTTGAGACTGCTGCTGTGGATCCGTCAGGTGTCGGACTCAAACTGCTCACAGACACTCTGATAAAGGTTGTTTAGAGACTGTTTATGTTTTTTCTTTTACTCTCGGTGGTAATTTTGTTGTTTAAGCGCTAGAGACGGACCCGGACCCGGTTTCAGAGGACGGTTTGACGGTTTGACGGTTTGAATGTGGGGTCTACGGTTCTGACAGAATCCGCCTGTAAACGCACCAGGAGCGCACGTGGGGCTGGTGCTGAACGCAGTAGACTTGTGTCGGTCCTGAAACACAGGAAGAGGTGTGAAAACGGATGTAAGACAATGACCCACGCTGCGAACACGACCAGACACGGTTTGTTTTTATCCCCACGACTTTAATCTAACATTTTAACCACACATGAGACCCAGCAGATAGCTTGTTTGCCGCTCTTCTGGATTACTTTACTGTTCGCCGAAGTCTGACTGTGAACTGTGAGAGGAGGAAACATGGGGACTCAGGGCACAGGACGGAAGAGGTCCACCAAGAAGGAGAGATCCACAGCAGAGGACGATGCCCTGAATCTCATAGCAAGAGAGGTGAGTGGAGCATATATCTAAAGTTTGTGAAATTCAGCCTGTCAAAAATGAGCTGTTTGACAAAACATGGACGAATCTAGGGGCTGGTCAATGACCCCAAAACCTACATACTGATACTTTTTGGGCTTTGGAGACTATCAGTGACCCATTTTAATGTCCCAAATCCGATTTCATCCATAATGATAAGAAAAATCCCCCTAATGCTGAAGGAATTATATAAAAGTGTTCAGGTATCCAACAAACAAAAAGCCTGTTTGCACCCATATACACCCAATTATACTTTGATATGTACGGAAGCCCTAAGCAGACACATCCATACATTTTCATTACTACTTTTTTGATTGATTTTTATTTTGACATCCTGGTTAAATGTCAAGATAGAAACTCAGGTTTTTCTGTAATAAGTTAATCCCAGGTGGTTTTTCCAATATCTTCTTGACTTATAATTAGGGATGTCCCGAGCCAATCTTGGCATTTTGTAATTGATCGGTGATCGCCACTTGAGCCCCTCATCTCATCCGATCATTTACGTCTGCTGCCACTGAACACAATATGCAGCTGAAGGCCAATGCACAAGTGTAATAAGTGTTCTAACTTCGCTTAGCTGTGTTTACATAATGAGAAAAATAGTATATTCCATGATTTCAATGTTATTGTAGAACTCACATGTACACCATCAGACACATTACAGAAAAAAACACATGCTCTACGCCCCATACGGTAACTCTCCAGGGACATATGGTTAAATAAGACCAAAACATAAACCAAACACAGGACAGTCTGTTAGCATTAGCAACCTTGTGCCTAGCGGCAGCTGCCGTTCTCTATTCCGGAATGTTGCTCCGTAGCTAGTGGCGTGCAACCGGGCGTGTTTCAATCTCGCAGCCTTGGATTTAAGCGTGCTGTAATGCCTGCACACCAGTTTTGTGGTTCTCATAGAGCAGAGCTTGTAAAACCAATAATGAGTTTGCTAGCTGGATTAAGATAAATGGAATAAACATGAGATGTTTTTTAGTTATTTTTTGAATTACTTGTTTTTGTTAAAGAAATAAAAAAATAGTCTGCAGCTCAACTCTCTTATCTCTTGTGCAACTATTATCTAGGCAAACACTTATCGGATCGGGACTCGGTATCGGCAAATATTCAATATTAAAAAATCGGATCGGGATTTGGGGCCAAAAAAGCTGATTGGCACATCCCTACTTATAATACTTGTTATCCTGGGGTAACAAAAACTGTCTTTCCCCTTATAATGGGATACTTATCTTGGTTATCTCAGGGTCCCAAAGCTGGTTTTCCTACTATAACTGGTTCTGTCATAGGATAATGAAGCTGGTGTTCCTAATGCATCAGATCCTTTTTCTCGCTCTCTCTGGATTTCCCACCATAACAGATTAATTTTTCTCATTATGTCAGGATAGCTAAGCCGTATTTCCTGTCAAATCAGATTAATTTTCTGGTTTTCGTAGCATAATGAAGCTGGTGTTCCCAGTGTATTGGAGTTTTCTGGTCATCTTAGGATAATAAAGTTGGTTTTCTCTTGATAACGGAGTCCTGTTATCTCGAGGAAACCCATTTGTTATCAAGAAATAACACGCCAATGAGTGGATATCTTGAGGAAGCAGCAGTAAATCACTCATTATCATTAACACTGGACGAGATAACGTCTGGGGACTTATGTCTGTTTTGGGCTTCCATAGAATTTACATACATTTGGAAAACTTTTAAAATGTACTGATCAGCTTATCATGTAACCAATGATTCCTCCTTTCACAATACAGTGTGAAAATAAACTTGTAGAGACAAGAAATTAACTTTATAACAGCAGGGAGATATCATACACTAGGAGCAGTAACCCAAACAGATCAGTAGTTGTTTGAGGACCTACAACTTTTTAGAAATACCTTCATAGTCCTTGTAAAAAGTGAGTTCCTTATTTACACGAACAATACACTGTTTAATGGGTGAGTTATTCATTACGCACTTCCTGAAGTGTGATGACTGATCAGAACAGTATTCTTTAATCAATGCATGGCCACCCTTGGCTGTTCTAATGATTCACTGGGTTATGAGTGTGTTTTAAAGCTCAGCCTGTGCTCAACATGGATTATAGTAACAAAGCAGCTCCCCGTTTTGAGACCTCCAGCTGATTCAAATGGTTTTCTTTACTAAGCAGTAAGCCTTTCATGCACTAACATGCAGGAAGTGTTGGGCTAACCTTCAATAATGCAAGGCTGGAGCTGGTAGCAGTTGTTCCAACAGGTGCTGAGGTCATGTTGTGACAGGTTTTTTAATCTCTTTGTTGTGATAAGTCTAGTGTAGAATAAATGGATGTTTTGTGCATGTGGTAATTCCTTTAATGTCTCCAGGATTTGAGTTCCCTAGTTTGATGTGTAATACCCTGCACACGTCCGTTCCTCTGATGAATGTTCTTATATCACTCCAAAGTCTAGAAAATTCTCAGCACATTGACATCAATAGCTACAGAGCACATTGTGCGTCGCTCTTTGAGGGTGTTACCATTATGTCAAATCATTTGGCTTCTGCTTGGTGGTATAGGCAACACATTTATTTTGTTAGTGGAGCATGATAAGGTAAAGGCACACAACAATTAGCAGCTTTGGGTATTAATACACAATTTGGAGGTTTAATAGCCGCACACAGCAGCAGATATAAACACAACAGCCTGTCTTTAAAAATATTCTAAAATTCACTTTCTCATCATTTCATTGTCTTTTTTTATTTTTATTGTGGCCATTTTAAAATAGAATTAAATAGATGTACAGACTCAATGAATTCAATCTTTAGTAGTGTGGAGGTTAACAAGGAAACACGCCAAGCTGATTTTCACAGCAGTTCAGATCCCAGCTCCTGAAGTCTCGCTAAAGTGAGTTGGAAAAACAGATTTTTAGGTTGAAACCGCTTTAATCTGTATTTTTACAGGTTTTAATCCCTTGTTTTTTATATATATTTTTTTTTGGAGAGGAGGTTAATTAAGCTTTGTGTAGAAACCTTACAAATAATGTTCACTGAAACAATCCTAATCTAAAAGCTGAGATAATGTTGCTAACGGCAGCTCAGCTTGCAGCCCCTCCTGATGTCGTTTTCCACTGAAAAGGGTCAGAAAATCATCACGGCCAAATTCCACCAGACCCGTGTCCGGTCTGTCTCTGATCATTCACGTTACTGGATCTGATAGGTTTCTATTCTAGTCAATGTGTTAACTTCCACTGGATCCGCATTGTTGTGTTCCGGCTGCGTCTCTGATCCAGCAGGTCGGAGCCCTCCGGATCAGATACACAA
Source organism: Notolabrus celidotus (assembly GCF_009762535.1). Taxonomy (NCBI): domain Eukaryota; kingdom Metazoa; phylum Chordata; class Actinopteri; order Labriformes; family Labridae; genus Notolabrus; species Notolabrus celidotus. The sequence goes on along the minus strand of NC_048281.1, from coordinate 8,625,405 downwards.
GACTTCTATTTTTGCCGGATGCCGGAGCACGACGCATCAATCTCAACAGAGCAGATGGAGCGGGACAGGAAGTCAGGCACCAAAACAAAATGAAAACATCCGGTTAATTTTCAGAATAAAACACTCTGTTATCTTTAGATTGTATTTTCACTTAACTACAACAACAAACTGTCATGATGAGCGGAGCCAGGCCTGGAGTCAACAGGCTGCCGTAGACGTGCTCCTGCTGCGGACGATCTGGACTCCAGCTGATACGGACGTGCTGGACTCCAGCGGCAACAGCTTCTACGACTCGTCTCATCACTATCACTTCTCTCTCTTACTCCCCTCTATCTGTCTTTCCAGACCCAACTCGGTCAAGACATGATGGCTGTCTAACATGAGTCTGGTTCTGCCTGAGGTTTCTGCCTGTTAAAAGGAAGTTTTTCCTCACCACTGATTAAGGTGGGGTCAGACTGAGTCTTACCCTGTCTTGAAGTTGGGTCTCTGTTCATAATTTGACATAGAGTGGTCTAGACCTCCTATGTTTGTAAAAGCGTCTTGAGATAACGTTTGTTGTGATTTGGCGCTATACAAATAAAGATTGATTGATTGATTGATAGAGGTTTTCAGAGGACCAGAAAGACAACATGGATGAGGAGAGGACGAGGAGAATCCTTGATCCAGTAATTACAGCGGGAAAACCTTGGTCACATGACTCCAGCTGTCCTGCTCCCTGCTGCGTTCCGAAAACGTAACCAGTGGGTGTTGACGGACGAGAGAGAGCACGGAGCTGGACTGCAGCGGATCTGGTGGAAGTCCCGTGTTACATTTGAGCAACAAAGTCTTCTGTTCTCTACAAATTGGAGCAGGTTTCAGTCACATATAAATAACTACAGTTTACAGTTTAGGCAATGAGTTGTCATGTTCCTGAAGGTTGCGTTCATTATCAGGATACTTGTCAACCTAGCAGTGTCTCCACTCATATATGGCAGTAAATGTAATTAGCCAAAAACTGATCGTCATATTTTTAGTAGCACCAAGCCGTGCATTACATTTTGGTACGTTAATCAACAAATCTTAAATTATTCCAACGATGAATGTGGTGAGCTTAAAAAAATGAACCATACTTTCAGAGCCATTGCCCCAGATTGAGGTCGGCTCTTACAGGCATCAGTAAGCAGGAAGTTTCGTCTGTGCTCACCACACCCGGATGTCTTAGCAAATTTGCATGTTAGACTTAACTGACATATTCTCAGTCTTCAGTCGTCATGTTTAGCTATGACTGCCCGTGCTACTACTAATACCAGACCTGCACACATTCTTCTTCTTCTACCGCTTCACTCTGCTGTAGTGAGTCTGAGGTTGCACATTCTTGTAGCTGGCAGTCATTTCTTTTTGTCGTCTATTTGCAGCGGCAGGAATGTTATCAGGCCAAGGTTAGAGAGTTAGATTGTGCACACTGAGTCAGCAGTGTAAGATAACCAAGCATTCTTCTTGTTAAATGAAATAATCAACCTTTTCTATTCTAACAATAACTATCGGACACTTTTCAATCACATCTGTGCAGCAAAGGGAGAAAGTCTGTGCCTTTAAGGAGCATGGGGGTCATGTCCCACACTGGCAGTCCTCTGACAGGATGGTATGTCCGCCCTGATGAGTTGGCCCATTCTGCTGAAGAGTTTTAAAAATAGACGCTCCTGAAAGATCAGCTGTTGCTGCACCCCAGATTTAGATTTGGTCTGTGGGTGGGGGATGGGGATGGAAGAGGAGGGTTGTGGCTCAGCAACTGGCCATCCCACTAGCACAGAGACATGGGAGCAGCAAGTCGCTGCTTGGGATTGTCAGACAGTGTTGCAGAGAGCTGGAGAAACAGCTCGAAGATGGTGATAGTTCATGTACATCATCGCTCCATCACTACAGTGTTGTTGTTTAGCTCTCTTCTCCCCTGCAGGATTCAGAGAAACTTAAAGTTGTAAACCTGACTCAGTTTAGACCAAAGGAGAGCAGACCACACAGCAGGAAAGAATGTCAGCACAGAATACCAGAGCATTAGTAGTGCTGGACTTTAGGGAGTTGGTTCCCTACATATGTCAAACAATTTGAATCCAGCTGTAAACATTCATGAAGCGGGCATACTGAGGCTGACCCCGGCTGCTCCTACATTGTTTTAACATGTTAGGAAACACTGCCTGTATTCCAATGGCAGCAACATTACACTTCATAATTAGTGATATTTAAAATAGATTTTATTGCAGACTAATTTTAGAATAAATGAATGATTTTAGACTTTTTTAAGCAATATGATCAAACAGAATGTTTTCTTTGTCAAATCTTTCAGTTTTGAGCTTTTGCTAAAACAAAAAGTTGAAGTAAGAAGATGCAGTTGTTTTTGCTTTTGAATATAGTCCCCACATTGCCTCCAGGTGATTCTGAGATGCTGCACTGACAGACTTTGATTCACATATCTTGAAGGGAGGATATATGACCTGTTAAAGAAAGGCCTTTGAACTTAAATGTCTTTGCGGTCAAACTTCTGTGGGTAGCCTTAGGCAGAAATTTGCTCTGCATCTGGTCTGATGACGGTGTAAGAATGACCCACAAGAATTTTGAAGTAAATCATTGACTAATTGCAAAACTATGGCAACTACAACTGTAACATATATGTGGTTGAAGTTGGAGCTGATAAATGTTCAGCTGCAATTGATGCAAAAAGAAAAAGGTCAGAGGAGATGTATGGCTAGTTTTCGGTGATTCCAGAAATATGATGATACCCAGCAGAACAATCACAGGGTCTGTGTTGTTTGGGTGCGTATAGGGCTAGGCGATAATTTGATAGTGATAATTATCATGATATAATTTTTCTCGATATACATATAACAAATGTTTGATAAAAATGTGATATAAATATACCTGTAATTACACCCCCCAACCACTGGAAAGGGAGGGGGCGCTAATGAGCCTTAAATGCTCAACATTGGACAGGAGTGCACTACTCAAAACAATACTGTATTAAACTGATACACAGAATACAATTTGATATTTCTTTGTTGTAAATTTAAATCAAATAATGTAAATCACCTCAACCTGAGAAAAATAAGAATCTACAAACTAAAACTTCACAAAAATCTCATCTTTCCTTAAATACCTGCTTCCTGTTAGCACCGTCAGAAATGATGGATTCAAGAAGTTCATCAGAAAACTAAATCCAGACACAAACTAACAAACTGTCTCGTTTTGTCAACTTTCACTCAAGAGCAACAATCTGCCTTTACATTTAAATGGAATAATGATTTGATATTTATCGGGATAATTATTGATATGGACTGATATAAAATATTTTATTGTGATAACATAATTTTCAATATCGCCCAGCTCTAGATGCGTAGTTACATTTCTGAGGAGGGGCTCCATGTGTAGGCTTCTGCATAGAGACGACGGGAAGTATAAACCAGGCTGAAAACGTCATTGATGGTAATGTCTGTCATTTTTGTGATCCAAAATGACATATGTTGAGACACCATCAGATTACAGTTCAAAGAGTTCCTTACTTAAAATGAAGTCATATATTGCTTGAACTCTTTCTGATTATTTTCTTGTTTATCTTTTGGGTTAATAGATAGTATTTCTGTTCATGTTTGTTGGAGTAGTCAGCTGTTGTTATAATCCAAATGAGAGGGCCAACTGCAGTTTTTTTTTGGGTTGTGTTGATTAACCAACCACTTCATGAGAAGAGGACAATTGGCCCTGAAGGATTAATCAAATCCCTCATGCTGGGGCTTTGTGTTGGGGATTTTAGCTTGTTTATTTTTGTCTGCAGAACGACATAATGCCTCAGTTGTTTATTTGTGCTACCCGTGGGAGTTTAGAATGAAAAATTGTGTATAAAATTGATGATATTTAATTAAATTTTTTTCAAATTTGAGCACACAATTGACTCCTTTTGGTGAAATCATTAAGATTCTTCTTTTGCTCACAGGGTTTTTCTATGTTATAATGAAATCAAAGAGTCAAACAATAATGTTGTATGTATCCCACCCTCACAGATGAAACGTTATAGTGTTAGAGAAACCTTAAAATAGTCACGTTGATCATATTAATTGCACTTACTGGAAAGTGAGCAAAGTGAACATCACACTTTTTACCCAACGTCAGCCCTTTCCTGTGAGCTGTTTTAGCTGTTGCCCTGCTGAGCGTGACGTCTGCAGCAAACCACAATTATGCAGCCGAGCGCGGTAATGAAAGAGCATTCAGCCTATACAAACATTTGGGCTATGATGGCAAGCCCGCTAGCTATCTGCAGCTGCAGTTTCACCAATGCTAACATGGCTTGAAACTACATTTACAAATGCACATTTATACACAGACCATGAATGTTACCTGGTGCCAAGCTGACATTGGTGCCTAAAAGAAGAGGTAAGGAAGTGCAGGATGAGTTCATACTATGAAAAAGAAGAAAACGCATGGGATATATAGTATACCTTAAGAAACACCCTCAACATTTAAACATGACTTGCTCCTTCTTTTTGACTACTCTGTAACTTTCTTTGAGCTCTAAACCATCACCATGTATGGTTCGATATATTTACCTTGAAGCACAGTGTACCACAGTGTACCAGTCCCCTCCAGTGTGATGTCAGATATTGATTAATCTGATAACAGTCCTGGAATCCAACTCACTTTCCTAAAAGGTCCTGGTGAATAGTCCAAGTTTGAATCCCACCCAAAGATCACACTCAGCTGTACGTGTCAGTATAAATCCAGCTGATCCTGTTCATGAGCTCATGTTTGGCTTGTGTGTGTTGTTAAATTTAACTCGACAGCACCCTTGATAAATATTGACTGGTAGTTTAAGAATTATGCGCCTCAATGTCTCCTGTGTATCAGAAAGTCATAACAAGTGTTTATCTTAATGATAAATAGAAAAGCAGACAACCTTGACAGCAATCCTCAAACACTCACAAACACACAATCTCCAACTTGAAAATGCTCCCTTTGTCTGCTTGGCTTCTTCCACCAAAACTGCAATTTACATTCATATCAGAGGGTAGTAGGGATGGGCATTTCAAGCTAAAATACTATTCAATAATCATTGGCATCTATTCGACGATTATTCAAATACTGCCCCCCTGCACACACACACACACCACACAAAGACCTGTCCCGTTAAAGGCCCATTTATGTGGCAGTCGCGTTAACCAGCAGCAGGACGAGGTGCTGCTAGTAGCGGGCACTGACAGCGTCATTTTACAGCCATGCTCAGTCTCTGGAAATACGTGTATAGTAGTGTGAGATTCAGAAACAGAAAATATTGTAGCAACTGTCGCGAATTTTTTGTTCTTCTTTGCTATTTAATGCAGTTAGCAAACAGCTCTAAGACACTCTATAGCCACCGTCTGGTGACAATACTGTATTACAACCAGGCACCTGTAAAAACGATGAGAAATTGTACTTAAAAATGAGAAAATATTTGCACTAACTCTTCGATTTTTACTAAGTGAACGAATGTTCGAATATTCAAAAATCATGTCCCATCCCTAGAGGTTAGATATTTCAAGTCATGCTTTTGTATCAATGAAGCTGCCTGACGCAATCAACTGTAGTTCTTCACATGTATACGGCAGGACTTAGATTTAAAGAAACATGCAGAACCATATCCCAAAACATCAAAGTATGAGTTAAATGACAATAAACGGTGTGCTTCCCTTTGCTCTACTGCAGTATTGGTGCAAATCTGAGCCTGTCACATCAGCAGCCAGCAAAATGACAGGGGGGCTGTTGTCTGGATGATACAACGCTGTCACACAAACAGTACCAGGAATATGCAGCCAGAGGCAGCTGATTTGGGTTTTTGCATTTAAATTGTAAATGTTGAGGAAGCAGTTCTTATGACAGCATGAATTTCATGATTCTTGAGTCATGAATGATCAGGAGCATATGCGGCACTTTGCTTTTCAGGAATCAAGCAGTCTAATGTGTGTAATTTTCTGCAGCAGTCTGGTGTTATCTGCACATGACTTAAAAGAGAAGGACAACAGTGTGAAGCTAAATCTGAGTTTAAGTGCTCTGCTGGTGGTTTGGATATTTTGATCAAACAAAAAGATTAACAGATCAGCAGAGCTGTCACTATCACACACACTAGCCTTATAGAGTATCTGCTATCAGCTGGACATGCTAAGCCTTTCTTGTGTTAGAGGAACAGTTAGGTTACAGTAACAAACACCTCTGCAGTGTGAATGCTTGAAGGAGACTTTAAACACCATTAAGTGATGTCTGTGCTGAAACCTGTTTGACATTATGTTGTAAGCCTCTACTGACTTCTAACTGAACTGGTGTCATCAGAATTTGTCTGAATTTGGGGTGACGTGTGTTATGTAACAGCAGAATAAATTACAGATCCTGTGGCTGAGGATGCTACACATTTTAATCCTGGTCATTTAAAGTATACTTCCTCAAAATGAACTGAAGTGTCTGTAGTTTCTTGCAGCCAAAGTACAGTCTCCCGAGGTGTTGCTTTCTGTTGAAATGTGTTTTGTTTGCACGAGTTGAAGGGTTCTAAACCGGGGATTAAACTCCCATGCTGCTGCAGGATCTCTGTCAGAAGCTCAGTGAAGCATGGAGGAAAATTAGTTATTTAGAGTGGATTAGTCTGGAGGATTATTTCTGAGCACAACTTCATGGAAGTCGTAATGAAGCATTACATTAGACCACGGCTGACTGAGTTACAGGAATAAGGAGAAGAAGTAGCAGTAACAGTTAATTTATTACTTATTAAATAAATTAATATGCTAAAAAACAGTTAATTCATGATGTGATATTCCAATAGGAAAAATTATAAGGATTAGCAAATTAACTATGAATCAGTAAAGGGTTCAAATCAAACGGATATTCACAAAATCTGTTGATGAGTCAATCATTTAAAAGTATAAAACAATTCCTAAATTTATGATCAAATTAAATGTTTATTTAGTCACCTTGAATATCGTATTTTTCTCTTCTTTTCCAAAAAATCTTCAGATTAAACCCAATTTCACAGATCAAATATAATTAATAATAACTAATAAATAATAATAATTGGTAGGATTATTATTGCGCTTTTCATGGTGCTCAAAGTCGCTGTACAGAAAAATAAAATAAAAATAAAGCAAATAAATAAATGATAATAATAGTATACACTCATTCATTCCAAACACACCCACTGAGCCAGAGTATGAACAAGAGATGCTAATAATTACTGGCATGCTCATTCAGAGAGCTTATTTTAATACCTCTTTCATATTTTAAATAATTTTTTATTAATAAGTTCATACGTCTGTACAGCCTGAGGAAGACCTTGGCCGCCCAATACGATTTTTAATGTTGCAAAAAAGCCCTTTTCAACTCAGCCTACGCCTTTGCACTTGTATATTAACTCTGCAACGCTGTTATATTGGTGTTCCTGTGGGGGTTTTCCCATTGTGTTATGGTGCTGTGGAAGCATGAATGGTAAACACACGGCAGGAAATTCACATTTGCACACGCGCTATACAGAGCGCTGTTTCAACAACCTCCTCCGCCAGCCTACAGTGAGCCTGTTTGGGTCGTCCAAACCACGCCTCTGTGACGGTCATATCAACGTGAGACATTGCAGGGGCGTAGATATTGCACAGTATGAGGAGGGTTAGTGATTTGATGTGCAGTAGGACATTAAGAAACTGTTCGCATCAGTTATAGCCAGGCGGCAACCCTTCGGCTGCGAGAATTGAAGCCAATGCAGAAGTTTTAAAAACTGCAGTTCTTCGAGTGTCCACTTGAGGCTGGCTCCGGAAGAACAGGAAACCACATACACACCTATTAAAAAAGCCGATCTTTACAGCAGAAATAAACATGCTTACATCCTGGTACAAAAAAAGAGTTTAGTCTGGATAGCTCATTTCTCGATCAGCACACACTGTACTGGGGTGAATTTTTTCATAACGCAGCAATTTCAAAGATATTAAGACTAGGAGTTTTCCATTATGAGAGGCACAGCTGACTTGATTGACAGGCGGGGACACTGTAGCTGTTGGCGAGGAGGCTCAAAGCGCGCCTCTTTACCTCACACTGGCTCAACAGCAGTTAGGTTTGGCTTCAAAACAGCGCTTCAGAATCAGACGGTTGACGTCCCGGATACTACGTCTATTATTTATACAGTCTATGGTTATAGCATGGGCATCACGGTTTCAATACATACCTGCTGCGTGGTCAGTAGGTCTCTGGGGATCCCATTTGCCTCATTGTCAGATTGACACCTATTAGTCTGACTGTCAGTCACCATGATACATCTAAGGGTGTAAAAGCTTGGCCCATGAGTCCATGGCTGAGTATGGAGGCTTGTGGTCTTCAACACTGAATATAAAATGATTTTTTTAATTCACTGCATTACAGTTGAGTTATTTCCATTTGTTTATTCTGCATGTTCATACTGCAGTGATGTTGAAAATTGAATTAATTTGGCAATGCCCTTTCACTGTTTCTGCTATATGCTGTGGTTTTATAGATGATTGCATGAAAGGGGAAACCCACCACACAATCCTCTTTTCATTTACAGTCACTCAGAGAGAGACAGAAACCACAGTCCCTCGTGCAGTTACAGCCGAGTTTATCTCTAATGCTGAAGTCAAGCAGCTCAAGTTTACTCAATAACTGAATACGTTGCATTGTGTAACTATACTCGGGTTATATCTTAGAACTTGATTTCACTAAGATGTTTAATTGTGCTTCACTTACAAACGAGGCTTTCTGAGTTTCTTGTACCTCCATTAATCAAACAGCTGAGCCTTAACTTCATCATTATTAGACCTTGTATTTCCTGATGTGTTGGACACAGAACACTGGCTCCAGTTCAGCTCTGCTCGCCTGACTCATGTCTCCTTAAAAGGAAGTGGCTCTGTGTGTGTTGACTTCCTCTTGATGACATCATCACTTGCACAGCAACCATACAGATTGTTATCACTAACTCTTTCCTGTTTATTCACCATGACTGAGTTTCTCCCAAAGCTCAGGGAGCAACGGGGGGTGGGGCTCAGTGGGAACAGAGTGTGGGTATTATAGGTACAGAGATGTGCTCCTTATGGACAGAAATGTTATCCACAACTTCATCATTCACCAGGTTTTTATATCAGCTTCTTAATGTAAATGTTTAGAGGAGTGGATTCCTTTAATTTAAATCTCTTATAACTTGATTACATTTGGTCTGCTGATGTTTTAGTCTATGATACAACTCCTCACCTAAAGCATCTTTATACTGACCGTGTGGACATGTTGCATGATTAATTTAAAGTCCAGTTAAGTTAATTGACTATTAAGGCAGCACATTTAATCACATTCAACATTATTTGGATCTTGACATTTGCAATAATGTTACTTAGAAAGTCTGAAGTTATTGTTTTAATGAAAGAAGACTATTTTAACCAAGAAAGCAATGCTGCTCTACTCAACCTGTTGATTTGAGACCTGGGTGTGATACCCATCCTTTGCACCATTTAGATGCAGTCGGATGAAGCTGAAGCTTGGTCTTAGACTGGTGGAAAGTCAATGCAGAGAGATTATGCAGCCGGGCCAAGCTGGAACACCAGTATCTCTGCACACCTGTAACACCTCTGAGTGTGTTTTCTGCAGCCAGACTGATTGTGACCTGGTTGCACTCCCGACAGTCACCTGACCATTCTGGACTTATTTTTCTTAGTGACAACAAGTAGGCAGAAAAGTGGACACTGTGGCTGTTTTGGAAACCACCTACTATACTACTAGTATGGACTGATTTGGCCAAAATTGAGTATGTAGTATGCAGTATGTGAACCAGAGCAAAATCTGCAGTATACCAAAACTACCCGAATGTCGTACTGAATCTGGAAAGTTTCTCGGTTTGCACCAGACCAGTCTCCCTCACGTACTGTTTCCCACAATGCACAGCACTAACATTACCCTTCTTCTTCTTTCTTCTTTTTTGATGAGGGGAACTCCGTTTTTAGGTGGTGTGAAAACTATTAAATCCCATATAAACCACTTCTTAACTTTTTAAATCATAAGTGATGCTAAAGAAGCAGCTTCTCTATCAGCTTAGTCGTTTTTTACTTCTGCTTTCTGAAACTGGAAATCCAGCGACGTTTGGCCCAGCGTACTGCAACACAGATCCAACAGAACAGTCATACTACAGACTACCTTCAAACGCAGTATGCAGTGCGTACTGCATAATACATTCGTGGGTAGTATGTTGCAGGTGGTTTCGAAACAGCCTGCGAGTCTGAAATAGTTATCTCCTCAGTTCTCTCGTTGCAGCAAATCCACATTTAGTAGTTTGAGCTTTGTTCTATATGACTATATGTTTACCTGTAAGGTGCACATTTACCAGAGTTTTCCACGAGCACAAGGTGTCAGCTAAATTATGAAATATTTACAGCCAACTGATTGTTTCAAGTGTTGTCACTGTCGTTTTCAGCTATATTATTTGACATTTGGAGTCAGTTTCTTGGCCAAACTTGCTGCCCCAAAGTCCCCAAACTGTTTCTTTTTAAGATGTTAAACTGCATTGTTCAGTTTTTCAAACCAGTTAAAACAACCAAGTCTGCTAATTTTGAAGAGACTGAGTCCTATGGATGATTTGGCTTCTGGTTAAAAAAAAGAAAAACCTTGTTAAGTATGGAGTTAAGAGCCTGCCATGCTGTTGACATGCATTGTTCCATGTATGACACAGCTAAAGCAAACATGCAGGGATTCCCTTGACAGCTTGTGAGTTAATTCGGGGTCCAGTTGATTGATGATTTATTGATGGCAGCCCTGGAGCTTTAACATGGAGCCAGCTACTTGAACAGAGAGGACTGGTGGAGGGAAGATCCGCCTCTGATGGATTCTGAAATGCTTGTAAAGAGTTCCTGAAGTTGAGGCCAGTCTCAGCCTCCTTTAACTGAACCCTACAGCGTGCCTGTGATCTCTGGCATGTAATCCCTCCCTCCCTACAGCCAGAAGATAAGAGCTAACACTCGTTGTTTCAATGACATGCCACATGAAGGTAGCATGAAGACATAAATCATGTGACAGAAATTCCTCCCTGCCGCTGATCTGTTATTCTGTTATTCTGTAGCTCACGGAGCTACGTTGGGTAACTTCCTGTGAAGTGTTGCTTATTCCCATCATGCAATGAGAGTTGCAACATGAACTATTGCTGCCTGAGGCCCCATGTTCAGGCTACAAGAAGCTTCCTATTACTTCCACCAGGAAAACAAGCACGGAGGACCCTGAGTGAATGAACAATTGAAAACATGTGGGCACAATTTACTGAAATATTAAAGATGATGGTTGTGGTCTGAATGTCACAGTCTTGTTGTAGTGACACAGCTTCTGTAGAGGAACACTCTGTGACTGTTGAGGATTTTCTCCTTTCAGTAATTCCTCCTGTTACTCAGGAATCATTTAAATCTTCGGGGTAAGAAATGTTTTGTTGGTTCTTTATTGTTTGGATCTCAGTTTGGGGGATAAGCTTCCCTGACGTGATGAAGTTGAGTCGAGTTTGTTGTTGTGATGTTAGAATGAGTTGGTTGGTCAAACTGCTCTGCCTCTCTCGTGTTATTTTTAGAAATGTTAAAAGCATGCTGTTTATTTTCCTCTGGCCTGATGTGGCCTGCTTTGTTATGTGCTTGTCTGTTTGCAGTGCTGAGAGCTTAGGCTGCTCTAAGTTTGTGGTGCAGCCTGAGGTTAAGTTGCATGGCTGTGTGAGTGTGGGTATGTTTGTCTTTCAGTAAGCAGCAGTGAAAGTTGTTTCATTGGACGTGCAGAGAAAGGAAAACGCTGTGTCCCTGTTTAAAGACACAGCATGTCTGTAATTCATTCAAAGTGTCAACAACATTTAATTATGTTGGGAACAGTGACAGAATATAACACAGAGACTCAAACCATGCAAAATAATCCCCCAAATAATCTGGTTTTAAAAGATAAATGAGGCCACTACTTTTTATGTATATTTATCACTTTAAAAATTCTTCTTGTCTATATTTACAGGATATTCTGGTCTCTTAAGCGTCGCCCTTCTCTTTCTTGTTTGAAAGTCTTGGCACTTACAGAACAACCGGCCTCTATGTGTGTAATATAAATGATCTAAAGTGTTTGTTTAATATCTCCGGACACTGAGACGAATGTGTGCCACTTAAAACGACTGTCATCTGTTTATTTTCTTCTGTGTTTGCATCGTTCAGCTTCATCATTCAAAACACTTTTATTACCCGACTTTCTCACTGATCCCTTAATACTTGATTCTTTGAAAACAGCTCTTATCCTTGGTTACAGTCGTTTCTAATAAAGCTAAAGAGTTTATTTTTATAGGTTTATAAGTTTTTTAAAGTTTGTTCTTCAGTGTAGAATAAAAAGGCTCTCCTTTCCAGACTCAACTAACTCCATCTTCTAATAAAGACCATGTGGAAGGGTGGAGATCGGTATAAATGGATTGACATAACCATTCAACCTATGGCCCAGCCTAAGGGTTAAATGGCGCACCCATATAGTGGTTGGCTCGGGTTCGATTCCAGCCTGTGGCCCCTTTCCTGCATGTCATTCCCCTACACTCTCTCTGAGTTTCCGGCTCTATCCACTGTCCTCTACTCTCTAAATAAAGGTGTAAAAGGCCAAAATATAAATTTAAAAAACAACAACATTCAACATATAAACATCCTGATCTATTTAAAAAATGTTTAAATATGTTATCATTTGGGATGGGCCTTTCAAGCCAAAATACTGTTCGATAATCACTGGCAACTATTGGCTGATTATTCCTAATTGAGCAGGACGAGGTGCTGCTAGAAGTGTGCTCTGTCAGCGCCTGTCTCCACCTTTATGTCAGTGTTTCTGTGATGCAGCAGCGTGCCGTGTTTGTTTACATTTTACAGCCATGCTCAGTCTCTGCAGTGTTCTCCGTTTCTGAATCTCACACCTCTACACACGTATTACCAGCGACTGTCGCTGACGTTTTCCACTTTTTTTGCTAATTAAGCATCGGCAGTATAAATAATGGACGTAGTATCCGTGACCTCACCCGTCTGTTCCTGAGCGCCGTTTTGAAGCCAGTTTACAACACACGCCACATTTACAACACAGAAATATCAAATTGTATTCTGTGTATCAGTTTAATACAGTATTGTTTTGAGTTGTGCACTCCCCTTTGAGATTACTCAGGGTTATAGGCAGAGTGATGTTGTTTCCCACAGTACAGTGAATGCATCACGCGCGTTTGGTGCTCCGTTGTGTTCGGTCACGGTGCACATTAAACGTGTTTGCAGCAGAAGTTGTCTCCATGCTCTTCCTTTACCCACATCCTGAAAGTATATTTAATGAAGTGTATTCAGTTAATAGTTAACGCAGAGTCGACACAGTGTCAGAGTAACGACTCTGCTTTGAGCTGCTAGGTTTTTAGTTTTCTTCAGTGTCGCTGTCCCTCGTCTCAGCTGTGTTTACATTCAGCCCCGCACCCCTCTAATGGCTGATTTATACTTCTGCGTCTCCCCTACGCAGCAGGGGCTGATGCAGACATGAGCCCCACATACTTTTGAGTCGGTGAGTCTGTGTCGCGCAGCAATTCTCTGCCGAAACGCATGAGGGCAGTGTGATCTCTCTGATAGCCGGCCGCCTGCTTCCGGTCCCGCTACGATCTGTTTACTTTTCCACAGAGATTCAGAGCGTGTAATGTTAATCTACAGCTAGAGAGGAGGAGATTAAATATACGGCCGATGTCCAGGATCCCGGAAGTGATATAAATGCGGAAAAGACAAAGCCGCCGAGCGGACCAATCACAGGGCTTGCGGTCCGCGTCGGCTCTACGGGGAGTTACATTTTGGAGGAGGTGCACGTCAGCTACGTGCGTAGGCCTCGGCGTAGGTACGGGAGCTACGCGGACCCCCGGCGTAGGGTACGCCGTTGATTCAACGCAGAAGTATAAATCAGCCTTAACCCCGCAACATGATTGGCTGTTCAATGCCTCGTCTCCTTCTAGCGTTTAAGGCTCGTTAGCGCCCCCTCTATTTTAAATGGCCGGAGGGTGTAATTACATGTTTATTTATTGGAAATGTTTCATATTTGTATAGAGAAAAATTATATTGCGATAATTATCGTTATTGAATTATGGCCAGCACTACTCTCGAGTATAAATAAAGGTTGATGATGATGATGATTTTGTTTTGGTTCATAGAGATATTTTTTCATCTTTAAGGCTGGAGGAGCTTCATCATTGTGGCAACAAACATAAACACAGAGTTTAAGTTTGTGAAAATCATGACCATACTTTCCAAGATACATGTCTCCCCAACCCTAACCCTAATCCTTGTGTCTGTTTTATCGTCCATCCACCCACACTTATCTCCTCTTTATTTGCTGCTTTTTAACATTCTCATCTGACTTCATTGTTCTGATCATTTCTGCAGCACCTAGACGACTTTAGAGGGTAGATATATGTGGTTCTGGGGAGGGCGTAATTTTCCCCTGAGGACAGTTTCAACAATAAATACTCTCTTATTGTGTGTGGCTCGGTTGCAGTGGGACTTATTATCACTTTGTCATATAAAGATGAATCAATGAAGTTTTGAATTAGCTGTACTTGTAGATATAGAACATGTTCAGCTACAGTCCACCTTTCTGTGTTGTTGCCATGGCGATAAGAGGTGAGTTGATCAGTAGAATGTTTCGCTATGACACCACAGTCCTGAAGACATCCTGCGCAGGCTTTAAACCAGGACTTCAATCCTGTTGGAGCTTGTGGGTTTGTTAGTTGGAGATTAGAGAGAGATAGAGATCGTTTTTTGTTTGAGCTACTGTGTTGTATTTTCCCTTTACTCATGGAGTTCATTGAAGCAAGTAACGGTATTTACAAACCGATCAGGGTGCTGTTTGACACACCCATTTATGAGCGTGCCAAGCAGATCTGCTGGCATGTTCAGTCATACAAAGCCAAGGTGGCTTTCATGGTCGAGCTCCTCCATCTTCAGGAGAGAAACAAGCTTCCATCTGAGCTGACTGCTGAGGCCATGATCGACCTCTTGGTGGAGGACAGCAAGAGCACTACGAGAATCCAGCTGTGGGAGTTTGAGATGGAGGATTTCGACAATGATGTCAAGCCTCTACTCCACCTGGTTTGGGAGGTCAACACCAGCATGCTGAAGCGGGACGTTGAGTTCGAGGCAAGAAGACTCCTCGACTCACCAGCCAGCATACCTGCCTCCTTTAAGCACCCCAAGGTCGTCAGGAAAGCATGGGAGTATGCTGGGACTCTTGTGGAGCAGCATCAAAAGGCACCTGGGCCCAAACAACTTGGCCCTCAGGATGTGGTCTTGAATGTGGTTCCAAAAGTCCTGCAAGGCTTTTGGAGACCAAAAGGACCCATTCCCAGAGAAATGCCATCTCAGAAGCTCAGTGAGATGGCTGTCGGAGTCACCAAAGCTGTGCTGGACCGTGTCTCCACAACACTGTCGTCAACCCTCCGGAAAGTCACCTTCTCTCAGTCTGTGAGAGATCAGATGGTCATCCAGATCGACAAAAAGGTCAGACAGATGTACACAGCGGACACCCTGAGGAGGAAGCTGAACTCCTTCGAGGCTGAGGTGCTAAAGATCCTCACCTGGTTCACTGCCAATTCCATCTGTGAGCTGTTTGAGCCTCGAACGCAGACTGTCATCCCTGCTGCTCATCCTCGTACCCTCATTGCCGTCAAGGAGCCAGATGTAAACCAGGCCGCACAAATCCCAGCTCCCGCTGTAACCCTGCCAGCTGAACCTCCAGTTAAGGTTTCAGTCCTGGAGGGAGAAGTAAAGGAGGAGGAACCATCTGATGAACCAGACTCTGCAGTGTTACGAACTCCATCACCTCCTGCTATCCTGCCAGCTGTTGCTGTTGACCTGGCTTCAGACCTGGAGGATGAAGTCAAGGAGGAACCATCCAAAGAACAGGACTCTGCTTTGGAACTAACGCCATCACCTCCTGCTATCCTGCCAGCTGTTGCTGTTGTCATGTCTTCAGACCTGCAGGATGAGGTGATGGAGGAGCAGTCCACCAAAGACCAAGAACCGGCCATGCTGGACCATCCAACACCTGTGGATCTTGATGAAGATTCTGCTGTGGTGCCATCTCCACTGCCTCCCTATATCCTGCCAGTTGAACCACCAAACATGGTCTCAGTCCTGGAGGATGAAGTGATGGAGGAGCAGTCCACCAAAGACCAAGAACCGGCCATGCTGGACCATCCAACACCTGTGGATCTTGATGAAGATTCTGCTGTGGTGCCATCTCCACTGCCTCCCTATACCCTGCCAGTTGAACCAACAAACATGGTCTCAGTCCTGGAGGGTGAGGTTTGTGATGTGAGGACCAGCCAAGGACCTGCTAGTGTGCCACCTCCTGTGATCCATGAAGAAAAACCTCCTGCCATCAGCCAGGTACCAGAACCATCACCAGTGTCCCCTGTGGGAATGACTTCATCGCCTCCTGCTACCCTGCCAGCTGTAGCCACTGCCACGGCTTCAGTCCTGGAGGGTGAGGTCAAGGACAAGGTCAAGGTCCCAAAGACCAGAGTCCAAAGGTTCCTAAGGCGGCTCAGAAAGTTGCTGTGCTGCTGCACCCTGCCCAAAGACGACTGAGCAATCATCAGTCATTCTAAATGCAAAACTCCCAAAAAATAAATGTGCATTTAAAAGCAAAAAAATAAAAATGTTTCACTGCAGTCTGTTTTCAGATGTAATTTTCACTTAAATATATTGTGAATGAATGAAATCTAATGTAAAGGTGTTTTCTGACAGGTTATTGAAGGTGCTTTTCATCATGTTGGTCTATTTTTAAAGCTGTTACAGGGATTCTGTCAATGTTAGAGAGTTTGAAGGTTTTAAAGACAAGAAGTTTTCATGCAGACATTTTCATACAGCCAGAAAAACACTCGACACAGAAAATATAACGTACAATGGTTGATCAGAAGCTCTTTTGAGGTACAAAGGTTTGGTCTTTTACTTCCTTTTTCAAGTGTTTAACATTTTTAAACTCAAAACTTGTTTTGTGAACTAAAAGATGAGCCTTTCTCACTGTGCAGCGATGACGGTATAACTTTCTACAGTATGTGATCGTAAGTGATGGTGCATTACTGCCTCACTGCAGCTCTTTTTAAAGCAGGTACCTGTTCCTAGAGTTATTTGGGATCCAAACTCTTGCCTTATATAAAGTTTATACAGTATTGTTTTGAGTTGTGCACCCCCCTTTGAGATTACTAAGGGTTACAGGCAGAGTGATGTTGTTTCCCACAGTACAGTGATTGCATCACGCGCGTTTGGTGCTCCGTTGTGTTCGGTCACGGTGCACATTAAACGTGTTTGCAGCAGAAGTTGTCTACATGCTCTTCCTTTACCCACATCCTGAAAGTATATTTAATGAAGTGTATTAAGTTAATAGTCAACGCAGAGTCGACAGTGTCAGACTAACAACTCTGCTTTGAGCTGCTAGGTTTTTAGTTTTCTTCAGCGACATGATTGGCTGTTCAATGCCTCTTCTTCTGTCAAATGTTGGATGGCAACTAGCGTTTAAGGCTCGTTAGCGCCCCTCTCCATTTTAAGTGACTGGAGGCTTTGAAATTAAATGTTTATTTATATCAAAATTGTATCAAAAATGTTTTATATTTATATTGAGAAAAATTATATCGCGATAATTATCATTATCGAATTATCGCCCAGCACTACTTAATGTCTTCTGAACCATTGCGTTAGAAAAAAATGCACCCCCTGTACAGTGTGTGTAGAGAAATTAGCTACGTAGAGCCAAGCCTTTTTTGAACCAGGCTGTAAACATGTTTATTAATGCTGCAAAGATTGTTTAATTTGAATTGGTGTGTATCTGGTTTCTGGTGTTTCTACAGCCAGCTTCAAGCGGATGCTTGATGAACTGCAGTTTATAACACTTCCGCATGGGCTTCATATTTTGAGGTCGGAGGTTGCTGCAAGTATTTAATGCAGGTAGCATTCCTCTTTGTATGTTACTTAATGCTTCAAGAGGCTCTGTCACCACCGTCTAATGGAAGCACCATATTACAACCAGGTACTGGTGAAAACGATAAAAATAGTACTTTCAAAATAGATAAATATTTGCATCAACTCTTTGATTGTTTTCTAAAGTGATATTTTTGGGGCATTTTTCGCCTTTTTAATGGACAGGAAAGTTGGAGAGAGACAGGAAATGTGGGGAGTAGAGAGTTGGGGAGGACATCCAGCAAATGGTCGATGCTAGAATCGACCTGCGACCTCTGCGACAAGGGCTCTTTGGGGCGTGCTTAGACCAGTAGGCCAAGGCAATCCAAACTCTTTGTTTTTTAATAAGTGATGAAATATTCGAAAATTTGAAAATCATATCCCATCCCTAGTTATCATGAAATATTGATATTGGTATTCACCTCAGAGCCCAGACTCAGTTGGTCTTTTTTTTAACTCAATAAAATGAAGCTTTGCAGACAAGCTTTGGAGACTATTGCAGATTGTATGTATGTTTTATGTATTCATATGTATAAGTATATCATATTAAATGTATTCAGATTTCTTTCTGTGAGCATGAACTGGATTGAGAACCTTCATGGAGCCAAAGTTTCAGTGTGTCCTCTTCTGCTCCCTGTTGAAAAACCTCTCCTTCTGTTGACTCACGTCTGTGGCTTTAGCATGAGCCGAGCGTCTGAGCAGCCACTCCCTTACAGGCAGCATCTGGGAGGTTAATGTGGGTCTAAAGAGGAAATACGCTTTCTTTTCCGTTAAGTCATCGTAACCTTTAACTGCATAATAATCTGACTGTGTGCGCAAATCCACTTAACAGTCCCACCTCGTTTTGAGCAACCAAACTTCCAGTTGGTCAGAAATCATAGTTATTTCTGTATGTGCTCTTTGTCCAGCCTGTCAGCACTCGCGGTCATTAAAATACCCCTCCTGCTTTCGGTTGCTGAAGACTGGTATTCAGGGCGTGGGAACTCGGCTCAGTGGAAACACAGGCAGACCATGCTGGCATTTAGTTGTGGTGGGACTTGAAGGCTTGGTGCTCTTATAGATTATCAGTAGACACAAGGGATCAGGTTGACAGAAACCAGGCTGATGTGTGTCCTCTGCTGTTACCTCAGCGTGTGGAACATGTTTGGTTGGACTAATATATTCAAAGACACTCGTTTTTAGGACAAGCATGTGTCCCAAAACATCATATTTGGGTCTAAATTGCTAAAAGAGTCCTGTGTAAAGAATGTCTCCTTAAAGTGCTTTCTTCTAATCTCTGACAGGCTCCGTTCGTTCTTCAAAGATTCAGACAACTGTTATAAAAACAACCCTGGTGATAAAGAGCTGAGGTGCTGTAATGCAGGAATGGACACTTCAATCTAAATGAAAGTCCAATAGTTGCTGGGAACTACGCATAAAAGTTTGCTCCACTGCTTTGTGGTAGGAGAGGAGGGAGAAAAAGAGATGAGAAGGAGAGAATAAGATGGTTTTAAGCGTTCAGTTGAGTGTCATGCTTTACTGACGTGCTTCCATGATAAGAAAGTTCCAGATTAAACATTTTTCAGGCAGCTCTTTTCTTAGCAGCGTTGAATCAAATGCTCCTGGACTTTAGGAACTCTATGGTTCTACCATGTTGTTTTGTTTTGAGCAATGAGCAGAGATGGTAAGGATGCAAGATCTGTCACTCCTTAGTAATTTATTCCCCTATGATTGTTCACCTGTTGCTTCCTGGTCGCTGTGTCACGTGTCACTCTCAGCAAAGATAGCAAGGATGCAAGTTGTCTCACTCTTCAGCTATTCATCTTGAGAAAATGATCATGTGCACGTCACCAACTACTTATCTTTTTATGTCATTGGTGATTTATTTAGTCATTTATTTATGTCTGCTAAGTCCATAATTGTTGCATCTCTTTTATACATCATTGCAAAATTTGTCCAATACATGTGAAGGTAGTGTTTTCTCACAAAAAGTTTCACCCGGGACTTCCACCAGGTCCGTGTCCGGTCTGTCTCTGATCCACTGCAGTCCGGCTCCATGCTCTCACGTCCGTCAACACTCACTGGTTGTGTTTTCAGAACGCAGCATGGAGCATGGAGGGTGCTGACCTGCCAGACCAGATATGCAGCTGGAACACAACGGAGCGGATCCAGTGGAAGTTAATACATTGACTACAATAGAAACCTATCAGACCTGGTGCTATGACAGATCAGAGACGGATCGAAGACAGATCTGGTGGAATTTGGTCTTTGTTCTGCTATCTTTTAACTTTGAGGTCATGAAGAGGCCTCACTGTTAGTTTCAGCCAGTTTCATGACTAATCAAAAACTCCCTACAGGAGCTTTAATGATTATTCAACTATTTGAAAAACATTACTCATCCCTAATTCCTTTGAATCTGCATCGGCTGTCACATCGCTCTCTTACAAGCCACCAGACTACATTAAAGTGTGACCTGGCAGAGCATGGGAGTGGTTTACCTCAAACACCTGTATTCTGACAGGTCAACATTTTTATCAGTGGGGTCTGGGGGGCTGGAAAGAGTGATGTGACGGCTGCTTCTAGTTGAAATGAATGAAACATCCACACAGCATGTTTGCATTAACTTCTTAACCTTTTTATTTCCTTCCTCTCTCTGACTCAAACCATTTCAGAGGTTAGTCCAGGTCCTGAGAATCCATTTCTGCAATGAACTAGCTCATTAGCTCTCAGAGGACGGTCACCTTATTGAAACGGTGCTGAATTAGAACAGTTTTTATGGAACCCACGACCATGTAGGTCGTTATAAATAGCTGTAAAGGAGGAAGGGAAAAGATGTGTGATTCTGTCTTTTGGCCTATTTAGATGCATCTTTCTGACAAGAGGCTCCTGCAATGTATGTACACAGGATCAAACTTAGGATCAACATGTGTATGACACATGATCAAACCTAAATCTCTTTAAGCTAAATATTCCGGCAGGTAAGGTGAACAAATTATTTATTTTGAACGTTTTTGTTAAACTCAGCCAACATATCACAAAACAACAAAGCAGCCATTAGACTCAGAGGTAAAAAAACAACAACCAAAAAAACAAGATTTTTGATAACACCTAGTCCATAGTCCGAAAGTAAAAAACAAACAAAAAAATAGATACAAATGAACAATAAGTAAATACATACATACGATTAATAATAATGTTTAAATTAATAATAATGATTTTTAAAAAGTTAAATTAATAAATACAAATAATTGTATAAATAGTTATTAGGATAATCAAAAAAATACTCACTGTAAAATTTAAAGAAAAATAATAAAATAAAATGATAATAATGTCACAAATCAGCCCATCAGAGAGTTAGCCAAAAAGAAGCAAAGCAGCAGGCGCCCACCTTATCTGGAAAAGATCTGTTTTTAACTGTAACCTGGCAGTTATACTCTCCATATAAAACATTTCAAGGTGAGCAAATTAAAGGCTTAAATAATTTAGAGAACAAGGCACAGCTACCGAGGGATGTGCATTTCAAGCCCACCACTGCAGATGCAAGGAGAGAGACAGACCCATTTAATGACTGTGCATAGTTGTTGTAGAGTTACATGTGTTATAAGTATGATCTAGATATGCTATTTTTACCTGGCAAAGTTTACACTTAACCTCATATTTCATTTCAATATTTTTATTTACAAGTTTCTCACAGAACTCTAAAGGCTGCAGTCTGCACTCTTCTCCAGTTTTGAGCCTCTCAGTCCTGCACCTCTTTTACTGGCAACAGACACGAGGTCCTTCCTTTTCTTTTGTTATTTAATGGCAACAAGAAAACAGCTTTCAGATGCCCTACAAACACCATCTGGCGGTTGTGCCACAGTACAACCGAGGACTGCTAAAAACTGTTGAAAAAATAATTTATAAACTAGCCCAATAATAGATGTCGTAAGGCAATAGTTTTCAAAATGGGGCACCCAACACCTTTGCCACAGGAACAGTGTCCTTTGATTGGACACACTGCTCATTATAATATTGACCCAGTAATAAACTGCAGAAAGAACCTTACAACAAAAGTGAGCTGCATCACAGAGAGTCTGCTTTTCTGCACACACTGGCTATGAAATAATGCTGATTGGTTGAATGCATTGGCTGTGCATGGGGGTTTAGGTTGCTGTCGTTAGGTGGGGATATTGCATCTGCAACTAAACAGGAAAATCTATTTCAGTATGATCTACTATCTGCATGCCCTGGTACTTATTGTACTGAGTGATCTGTCGCACCCACCCATCGGACGCTCAATTAAAAGTTGCTGTAAGAACAATATGTTTGTGAAATAGCATCTTTTCCCTGTTTTCTTTCCGTGTATACTCAACGTGAGCCAATGAGAAGGAGTTGTAAGAGCTCTCT